>NC_133170.1:66624015-66927045 GCF_040802235.1 Manis javanica | reverse complement strand
CCTGGGATAATAGCTGCTTTTTAAAACTGCCACATTTCCTGTTTTTAGGAGCTGTTTTTCAGTCTAATGTTCTGCAAGTTAGGCATTACCAAAGGGAAAGACAGCTGAAAGGATTTTTCTTGGTTTCCCATTTCATAGCTATAAAGAAAAATATAAAATGTGCTTTTTTAAAAATAAGTGACAAGTCCTCTTACCTGAGGACTAGTTATTGTTTATCTTGAAAACACGTATGTAAGGGCTGTATTTGCTGGGCTCTGTAAAACGGTGAGATTTCTTTCTGTCTTCACAATCTCTTAGCAGATTGCCTGTGATGCATATCACATTCTGGTTTAATTTTTATTCAAAATAAGTGTTTTCTTTTTCTACTTAAAAAAAAAGTGACTGATACTTCCAATCTATTACACTCCAAAAAAAAAGCATATGTTTTCTGAGACACACAGATGATGTTTTTTGATGGGGCTTAATACCCTTCTTGGAATAAGCCAATATAGACTAGAAGTAAATAATTGACAAGATAAAACTAATCTTTTCTGAAATGGCACTTTACTACTTGAATGTAGTAGACTTGATAATACTAGTAGGGGACAATGAAATATCCTAATAATTCCCAAGTTAGTTTTTGTTGTCATGTATAGGAATACATTAGGGTATCAGTGGTAAAGTCAACAACGCCTTTATTAGGTCTTAACACAGGCTGTACTGGAGCTTGATTAAAATAAAGTTCACTACAACTAAGAGACCAAAAAAAAATGCTAGGAAAAAATACCAAGTATAAAGGCACTTGATTCTGTTGATGAGTGATTTTGATTAACCAGAGGTCTTCAACTAGTTGCAGTTGGGAGTAAAGGTTCAATTCCTGGATAGGCTTGGAGGGGTAGTTGTCAGAAGGCCCCTCCTTGCTGAGAATCCTGAAATTGAGGAGGGAGCATGGCTATGCACCAGGCCTGGAGCTCAGCCAGGTGAAGCTTTGGTGAAGGGCACTCAAAGATAATTTGAGATCCCTGCTTGAAGGCATACATATTATACCCTAATGGAGTAACAGTTGGCTTGGTTCATTATAACTACATGCTATTAAGTGTCACATAAAGAGGAAAAGCTCAAAAGTAAACTGAACTTCAAAACCTGAGCATTTCAGCAGGAATTAATTTTGGAAGTTTGGAATAAGTCTTTATCAGTAAATACTGTTAGGAAGGGGCATAAAACCTAAATGTGATTTATTCCCACCAAGATGTTTAAACATTTTAACAGTAAGGTATTAACAAAGGGCCACGTGGTGGAAGATGCTCAGGCTGAGAATGGGGGGTGGGGGAGTTGGTAAGGGCCTGGCTATACCTGTTTGAGTTTTCTTAAACCTATCAATAAAATTAAGACAAATGTAAGGGAAAGATATAACTGACTTAGGTGAAGTCCGAGAAAGAATGTGAACCCTGTAGTACTCAACCAATAAGGAACCAGGGGAGGGACTCGCGCACTAGGAGATAAATTACTGGCGCCAATTTCCCCAGGTGTGCCTGCCCTGACCAGACACCCGATCTTGGAGGACTGTCATTAAAGCCTCGCTCCTCTGTTCTCTTTGTCTCCGTGTCCACTTACTGAGTTTGGACCAGTGAGTGTATTTCTCACAATACTGAGCTTGAATACGTCAGTACTGGGTTCTCCTGACCACCAAAAAGCGGGCAGTTGAGCAGCCCACTTGACCAGCATAAGGACATGTACTGCTGGTGCTCCTGACCAGAGCACAACCTCCTGCCCACAAGCTCCTTCCAAGAGCCAGAAGGCACTGCCAAGGCAGTGAGCTACAGGTTCTACCTAGACATATTTCCTGTTTATTACAAGCAGTTAGTCACTCTGCTCTAAACCTAGTGTTCTTACAGCACCTACTATGGGAGTATTTATTTTTCTTTGTGGCAGGGGTGGAGGGGTAGAGATGTGGGCAAGATGACTGTTGAGGTCACGTGCCTCGAGGACACCAACGCTGCTCTTACCACATCGCTGGGTGGTGGCGGTCTTAATTAAAACTTTATCAACTTACTGTCAAGAGTGGGACATAAGTTACATTCAGAATGATGGAAAGAAAGCTATAGCTCTTTGATTGTTTAGCTTTTTCTGAAAACTATGTATTTAGCATCTCTCATTTTTCTTTCCTTACAAATAATAAAGTTTAAAGGAAACAAAATGAGTTATTCATATAGTTGTCAAAGCTTTGCAGTATTCCATTGTTTTCAATATTTTCATTATTACTAATGTTCACTCTAAGACATATGTTTCAAGCAGGAATTGCATGACCATTTTTTTTTAAAACCTCAACTAAAATCCAGTGAATGCTGTAAATTTTTTTTTGCATTCAGCATGTATTAGTCTATCATTATGGAAGCTGTTCATAAGCACTTATTTTTTAAAAAAGGAATCATATTCACAATGTAGAACAAGTTTATAAAATTGGTGAGCAAATTGTAAAAGCATAACACTGTTTAGAAACCAGCTGTCTCCCATTTATATTTCCTTATTCTTGATATAAACTGGAAACATACTATTTAAAAATAATGCTTTTTAAATAGTAAAATATACAAGAGATTCCTGAGCATAAGAAAAATATCTTGAAAATATGTGGCCATTTGAAGTATAAAACAGCAAGTGTAAAGAATAGCATGATTTAAAACTACTGTTTGTAGGCTTATAAACAGTACAAAATAGTTTGCCTTTTCTGAGTGCATAATTATACATTAGTGCAAACAAAAACGTCTCCAAATTTAATGGCTACAAATCTCAAAGATTTGCAGAGGTGCGCAAAACATGAAATTTCTTTAATGTCATGCGAACTGAGCCCAGTTCTTGATTAATCCTTTCCAAACGATCTTCCAAGGCTTCCTGGGGGAAATAATGGAAAAAGTTTAATTAGAATTCTCCATTAAGTTTACTGGTTCCATAATCGCCACCTACTGACCCTTCTTTCAGCAAAAAGTGGTATGAACATTACAATCACAGTTATTTTGTTTTTTTGTACAAATCATTTGTTTCTTTTAACCTGAACAATGTGAATCAACTTTTCAACCATTCAAAATAACTGTTGCACTTTAAAATATTCTCAAGTCTGATATTTTGAATATGTGGAAACTAGTAATAGCAATACAACTGACTGGAATGAGCTAATCTTTGGCTTCACTGAACCACAAGGCACCTAGGAGGGGCTTCTTCACACATTTCGCCTGAAGAAACGGACACATCTGATTAGCGCCATATCCCACTTACACATATATCAAACAACTTTCTTTTGACAAAAATTTCCAAGTTAAATAACGCTGCAAGAGACTTTTCAAAGAAACAGGATTTCACACGTAATAAATGTTAACTATTTTTAAATAAATGGTACCTGAAATAAATACCTATCATTTTAGATACTTGATTCAGTATTAACTCCAATGGCATCCTGAAATAAAACTTAAAATTTTCTCTTTAACAGCTTTAAGAGGAGTACATTCACATTCATGATAGAATATTTAACAGATGAGCAAAAAGTTAACAACTACTTTTGCTCTTTGCTGTTTTTGCTGCAGATTTGCACACAATTTTTAAGGAGAAATACTTTTTCAAAATGTTTTTCAATTGAAATTTTCCTATTATGAAATATCCTTCTACAACACCATTTTAAATCAATGTGAAATATTCCATTAGACTTAACCAAAAATTCCATATTCAAGCAAAAATCTTTTAGTAGAAATTTAAGGTTGCTTCTAATTTTGAGTATCATAAATAATGCTACAATAAATATTTTTAAAGATCTCTCTTTGTACATATCTTTAAGTACTGTCTTAGGAGTCATTCCCAGAAGTAAAAATACTAGGTCCAAAGAAATACAAAATTCTAAAGCTTTGTGACAATTTCTACTTCCACTCCATCTGCAGTGTGTAAGAGTAAGCTTTCCCCCATCCTGGGTGCTTTTTTTTCTTTTTTTTAATATCTGCCAATGCAATAGATTTTTATAAAATGATGATTGTTTTTTAAATGTGTATTTTACATATTTCTTTTTTTTGCCCAATTTTACTTTTTCACTTATGAATCATACATAAGCATTCTCAGTCTTTCTTTGCTGCCATTTGTCTTCTAACTGGACTGAAACAGCTTTGACATATATAAACAAAAATCAGAATCCTTTGTCTTATTTTAAAGAACTTATAATCATTACATAAAAACATATTAAAAGTTTCAGATTAATTTAGAATGAGGATATCAACAAGTCCTTCTACTTTCTCAGCAAATTATTATTATTTTTCCCAGCAAATTATTTTAAGAAAAGTTTTACATTGAGTCTTGTAAGTTACAAATAAAAACTTTCAGAACAACAAAAACAATAAAAAGACTTAGCATCAGTAAAAAAAGAGAAGTTAGGGATACAGGGCATAGAAAATGACCTCTATTTTTTTTTTTATGACTTTCTTCCTTTCTGGTATCACAGATAAACCTGAAAACGAACTTTTCCTGAGGTTAAGGCACTGAAAAGCCCAATGCAGGTTTTTTTTTTTTAAGTAAGAACATTTTTTTCTCCCCTTTCTTTTCTTTTGTTTTTTATTAAGGAATCATTGATATACACTCTTATGAAGGTTTCATAAGAAAAACAATGCCGTTATTACATTCACCCTTATTATTGAGTCCCCCTCCATACCCCATTGTAGTCACTGTCCATCAGTAGAGCAAGATGTCACAGAGTCCCTATTTATCTTCTCTGAGCTACACTGTCTTCCCCGTGACCCCACACACGCCATGTGCACTAATCATGATACCCCACCACAATCCCCTTCTCCCTCCCTCCCCTCCCCCTCCCCTTTGGTAACCGCTAGTCCCTTCTTGGAGTTTGTGAGTCTGCTGCTATTTTGTTCCTTCAGTTTTCCCAATGCAGTTTTATAAGAGACCACATACTTGTGCTGCTATGTTTAAAATGTTAATGTCCCATGGTTTCATGCACTTTAATTCTCTCTGAAAAGCAACCAGAAGAAATGCATATTGGCCTCTTCCCTGGCACCATCTCCTGCTCAGTAATGGAATCACATCTCTCTTCTCTTATTAACTTCTACAGCTATTCCAGTTAACGAAATTCAAGCGTTTTACATGTTAACAGGGGTTCATAAATAGATTGCAGATTGGGGGAAAAAAAACAAACACAAAAAGGGAGATTTAATGTGAGAGAATTAGTTTAACAATGTAAAATCTGTTAAAAGGCATACTGCCATTTGCTCCCAAGTTAGTTTCCTGAAAACATAACACCATGAACACCTTTTCTTGAAGTACAAAGGTAAAATCACTTTATTTCTGAAAGCTAGCATGCAGCTATAAAACATGCTATCATTGAATACTTCCTATAAAGGCTAATAGTTTTGCCCAACTGCTTCAGTGTGTCTGAAAACCATGATATTAAAAACTCATCTTAGATGAATGGAGCACTGACTTGCATCAAGAATCTAAAGCAGATTCAAGCTAAGACATTTCACCTGATTTAATCTCGTCTGCAAAGTGATTCGTCCTCCAGTAGAAGGCATTCGACTTAGTGCTGCCTCAATCTGTTAACACAAAACAATGTTTAAATAAAAATACAAGAACTCTAATTACAGGCAGGGAGGTTTATAATAGAATGGAAAGAAAAGACTCCAACCTAGTTATTTTCTTGTCGATCTCACCTTCACATGAGCTCTGTCTTTCCTACTTAGTAAGGACAGCTCGGCTCAAACAAGTTTCTAGAGCAGTGTTGGTGTGGCATCCACAGGCACATGAACTTCCTGGGGCATCTTTGACTCAGTAAGTCCCTTCTGACTATTCCTCAGACATAAGCATTAAATTTAGAAAAAAATTCTTTTAAAATGTTTGTTTGTTTTTACCTGGTCTTTTTCTTTTGTAAGTTCATCAAAAAACCGTTCCGTTTCAGCTAGGGTCCTAATTTTTGCTGTATACTCAAAGTCATTACCATGAGCTGCTACTGAAGTCGGCTTACACTGTTCATAGCTAACTGATTTATTCTTCTCCCAGGCTGGTCTCAAAGAGACTTTCTTCACTCCATTTGGCAACAGTTCAGGAGAAGAACTACGATTAACATGGATGTCGGCGGCTTTTTCTGAGTATTTTTTTTCTGTCAGAGAGAAAAGGAATTTTTTTTTCTGATCCATTTTTCTAATCAATCATATATTTACTAAGTATGTTACCAAACTTCACTTTCTGGAAATGGCTGCTACACAGCCAAAAAATGTAATGAAAAGACACAATAAATCATATTTAACTCAATGCTTTTCTCCACAGAATTCTAACAGCTTTGCTTTCAGTCAGACAATCTTCACAACTCCCCTACATGAATGTAGGCAAACTTTCTGTAAGCTTAAATGAACTTTAAGTAAAATTTAGTGGGCTTACATCAATACTAAAGAGTTAACATTTTAAGGGCCTACCCAAGTGATCTCACCTCCATCATAACTTTATTCCAAACAAAATATTAATGAAAAATATTAATGAGAAAAAAATAAAAATTACCTGAAGCCTAAGCTGCATAGAGATTTAGAATATAAAAGTAAACAGAAAAACTTAACAGTATGGCTCTGGTGATTAAGCATCAACATTCCCTGTACCTCAGTTTCCCAACTTTCCAATGAGGATAATAACATTGACACATAATAAAGAATCATGAATGCTTATTTTTAGAGGCCCTTGGGCAGAAAAATATTAAAGTGCAGGACATTATAATATTTAAAACCTTGAAAAATACCAGAAACTCACAAAATGGAAGACTAAAACCATAACACAATTTTTTAGGAAAAGATACCTTCCAAGTCATCTAGAGGAAGAAACTGGAGTTGTTTTCTTGGATTGGTACGTTCTAATGTAGACACAGGAACAGTATCTAAATCATCCAAAAGTATATCAGATCTATTGAATGAAGCAAGTTACTTGTGAGAAAAAAAGGGTTTAATTAATTTTCCCTATCTCTACTAGACAGATGAGATGGCATCCAGTTAACTCACATATTTATGTATTTTTAAAAAAGAAAGCTGGTCAGGTAATTTCCTAAAACTGAAATTTGTGTTTTCTAACACAAATTATATTTACATGCTAGCTATTTGAGGCATTTACTCATGTGTTATCTCATTTGATCTTTATAACAACTCTTTGAAATAAGCAGGGCAGGTATTGTTATTCCTGCTTTACAGAAGAGGAAGCAGAGGTTCAATGTGCTAAGTAATAGAGCCTGATGGAACAGGGTCACCTGCTCCGTCCTGGGAGCCCTGGTCTTCTCACTGCAGCACACACTGCTGACCACACTTCCAAGAGGGGACAGTTTTCTCAGGAGCACAGGTAAACTTACATTTAGTGCCAGGGCCAGGCCAGGCCAGCCCCCTTTCTTGTACAAATGGCTCAAAAATCCCCCTGTGTCATAACCTTTTCAGGACAACAAAGAATTATCATTCTATATCTAAAATCTGGGAAGGGTTGTAAGGTGGTATTTAGATTTAGTACTAGCCAGTTTATGTAGTTAAAAATTGTTTTAATACTTAAAAATTTTGATTATGACATTCATTTCAGTTATTTAAATCCAGAGAGTTCCCACTAACAACTGAAAAATTAGTGATAGGTAGGAGCATAAGTTGATATTTAAAAAAAAATCAGTATCATACATATTTTATCCTACATTTTTAGAGAACTTACCTAATTGGACTGCTTTCATTTTTGCTAAGTAGATGACTAAATCCTGGGGACAAATTTTCTTTAGGGGATCGCTTTGGACTATAAGCCACAGTCACTGGTGTTAACATAATCTCTCTTTTTGCTACGAAGAAAACAAAGAGGAAATATTCTTTTCCTTCTATAAAATATATGTATTGTATTAGCAGAATGTATGTTAACAGTAGGGCACTTTTTCTAACTTTAAAAGGAATATGATTTCATCATAAAGCTTCTTGAAAGATAGATAAAGAGTAAATAAGATAGAAATAATTTATAATCCTGAAGTCTAGAGGGAACTACTGTCAACATTTTAGTATATCAGACTGTAGTTTCAGCACTCTGACTCAAAACTGGTTTTTCAGGATTTTAGAAGTCAACTGGAAATAGTATGGAAACACTGGTGCACTAGTGAACATTCCTAGAACTCAATCATATATGAATCTCCTCAGTTGTTATGAAAATGGAAATTGCAGACACAAAATCAAGGCTTAAACTTCAAAACCATACCTGTAACTGGCTAAAGGAAAAGGTGACTACTGCTGGATAACCTGAGGTAAATATATGAAAAGAAGCATCTGTTTTCAAGAAGCTTCAATTAGTTCGTTTGAACTAATGTTTAATTACATAGTTATCACTGTGAAGTGGTATTAGTTGTGAAAAATGTGCTGGACATACAAAAAAAACTCACTTTAATACACTACGAAAATTTCTGTTATAGTCATTGCATCTGTGCACTTAATATTATTATCGAACAAGATTCTATTTAGGGATCCAGCATTCAGAGCACTCACAGAAGTCAGGGAGACAGGAATGTCAAACAGTGTGTATAGCTAAAATGTTACTCTTTGTGCCCAAATGATACAACCATCTCTTACTTGGAGTGCTTGATTTACGATTTGAAGGTGGTAAAGATGATGATCTCTGTGAAGCAGGATTAAACTTCTTTTGCCTTTGTGGGCCACATTTTTCTGGAGACAGACTTGCATTGCCTGACATTTCAGTTTGCCGAGGATTCACTAATTCTGTAACAGACAAATGCAAAAATCAACCAACCAAACAGAATAAACCTAGCTTCAATTATCTGTCTTTAAGAGATGTTTACACCAAAGCAATCAATGCCTCTAAGATATAATAATCATGAGACAAATGTACCACATTATAATGATAAAAAATGCTTGATGAAGGAAAGTGTGAGAGTTTATAATGAACTCATGCTGGTTCCCTGTTTACAATTGGCACTCAAGGTGATTTTTTGAGAGAGTGTATTTTTAGAAAGCAGGTCACTAATTTATTTACTAGGAGATACTGCTTTGGAGATGCAACACCAAAGATGTTGATGACGTGATTACAGGGTCCAACCAAACAAATGCAAGAGGAAGTATAGGAGATGCAAGCACTGCTGACTTGCACCTGTGAAAAATATAGTATTAAAGATGCTTCCTGTCCTGCTAGTAAGTGCTCAGTAACCAGGAAAGGTGAGAGCAGGAAATGCCACATCTTACTTGATGAATTCCAAGTGTCTGGCATAACTTCTTTTTCCTTTTCTTTTTTTATTAAAGTATCATTGATTCACAATCTTACGATGGTTGCACATACACATAACAGTGGTTCAACATTCACCCTTATTATCAAGCCCTCACCCTCTCCATTATGGTCACTGTCTATTAACATAGTAAGATGTTATAGAATCATTGTTTTCTCTGTGCTGTGCTACCGTCCCAGTGACCGTAGTGATTGCAAAGTAGTGTGCCCCTTAGTTCCCCTCTCCCTCCCTACCCAACGTTCCCAACCCTTCCTCTTTGGTAACCACTAGTCCCATCTCAGTGTTTATGAACCTACTGCTTTTTTGTGTTCCTTCTGTTTAGCTCTGTTTTTATATTCCACAAATGAGTGTGATCATTTGTATTTGTCTTTCTCGGCCTGACTTATTTCACTGAACATAATACCCTCTAGATCCATCCATTTTATTGCAAATGGCAAGACTTCTTTTTATGGCTGAATAATATTCCATTGTGTATATGTACCACATCTTTATTCATTCATCTACTGATGGACATTTATGAGGCTTCCATATCTTGGCTACTATAAATAGTGCAGCAATAAACATAGGGGTGCATATGTCTTTTCAAATTGGATTTTGTTTTATTTGGGTAAATTCCTAGCAGTGGAATGGCTGGGTCAAATGGTATTTCTATTTTTAGTTTTTTGAGGAACCTCCATATTGCTTTCCACAGCCGCTAAACCAATTTACATTCCCACCAATAGTATAGGAGGGTTCTGTCATAACTTTTTGATGTGTGTAAGACAAACTGATACAGAAAAATTTCAAATATCCTTAAGAATGCCATATAAATCTTTGATAATCAGAAAGTAACATGTAATTTGTTTTGTATAAAAGGTGCATGCTATGCCACATGGTGAAATATTATTAAGCAGGAACTCAATTATCTATGAAATGGGGCTCAAGCAGCAGTAAAATAAATTTTTCATTACTTAAAGAATTTTGTTTTAAAGAAGGTAGTATAACTGGGGGGAGGAGAGGAATTTATCTACATAATATTTATCTCTCTACACCAAACAAGGAAAAATACTTAACTATTTGAGGTGTCCTCCTTCTCTGTCTGCGTGCCCCAATTTTTTAGTTTTTTTTTTTCATCAAGTTCTCTTAAAGCTTTCAGGACTGGTGTGTCTGAAGTCTCTCTTTGTTTTTTTATCAGTAAGCTTGTTGGTGAATTTCCAGATGAAGCATCCTTTTCCAGAGGAGATAGGTACCTTAAAAAATAATTGTTAAGATACACAGTACTATGGACTGAATATTTGTGTCCTCCCACCCCAAATTCATATGTTGAAGCCCCAATCCTCATATGTGATGGCATTTGAAGGTGGGGCCTTTGTGATATGATTTGGTTTAGATGAGATCATGGGAGTGGAACCCCTACGATAGGACTAGTGCCCTTAGAAAAAGAAGAAGCTCAAGATCTCCCTCTCTGCACAGACACACCAAGGGAAGGCCTTATGAGAACAACACGAGGTAAAGGCCCTCACCAAGAACCCAACCATACTGGCACCCTGAACTTGGGACTTCCAGCCTCCAGAACTGTAGACAATAAATATTTGTTGTTCAAGCCCCCATCCATGGTAATGTGTTAGAGCAGCGCAAACCAAGGCTGTTTACTGGCTTTGTTGGAATACCACGGGAGTTGATAACGACACTCCACAATGAATATGTATGTATGCTTCACAATGTCAATCAATTAAAACTATATCTGCACTAAAAGACCAGTGCTTCCCAATCCTCTTCACCTCCTACCTCATACAGAAACATACTTAATTGGTGCTCTGGAGTACAGGGACAAGGTTGCTCTTGAGGGCTTGGGCTATGAGGAGGTGAGCGGGTCAACATCTTGTCCTGACCAGGCACCCATGTGCGGCACACCGCCATGCAAAAGCAGCTTAAGGCAGGGAAGCTCTGCACGGCACAGCCTTTGAAAGCAAAATATCCTAAAAACATTAGTTTTTCAAAGTAAAATAAAAATCAGGTCCTCAAAATTAAGACATTAAAGAAACAAAGAAATGGCTCTTTATGCCTTCCCAGACACTTAAAGGCAACTGAAAGCTCTAAGAAAACACAAGAGTCTCTAAATATGATCTAGACAAAGTTCTCTTACCCAGAAACACAGGTTTCCTCCAGGTGGTTATCCACTTTATTATCCTGGATGTCCAAAGGCTGGCCAGTAAAGATAGAATACTCTGCTCCTGGAATCAACCACTTCCGCCTGCTGACATCTGAGGCTGCTCGTGTGCTGTGAGAATGAGAAATGTTCTGAGACATCTTGAGGTTTGGGCTTCAATTCAGACTGAGCATAGAAATAAAACAACTGCTTTGAAATACAATTTACAAGTTTGCACAGTAATTTTAAAACTGCATATGACAATCTTATTTCAGATACATGAATTCTATTTTATGGTTTTAAGTTCCAACTGACCTGTTATTTTTGGTTTCTGTTACTTTAGAATATTCCTGAGTTTCAGTCAAATTCAGGTGCTGTCATATCCTCATCGCTTGGAACACCCCACCTAGCCCACTACCATGCTTCCTACCCTCTATACCCCTACCATAGCTCAGGCCAAGAAGGTGAGGCAAGAGTGCCCCCCTTCCTGTTCCTTCCAGACCAGCACTGTCCAGCAGAATTTCCAGTGGAAACAGACATGTCCTCTTGTCTGCACAGCCCAGCAAAGCAGCCACCAGTCACATACTGCCATTGAACACTTGAAATCTGGCTAGTAAGACAGAAGAATCAGTTTTTAAATGTCATTTAATTTTAATAAAATTTAAATAGCCAGAGGTGGCTTTTGGCACCAGGATGCAGTGCAGTGCAGTTCTAGCCTATCACCCTCCATGTGCTGATGAAATCTCTGCTCGTGAGACTCACAACACCCCACGTCAAACCGGCCACTCACTGGACTTCATTACTCATCCCATTCCCCCCCCACACACTCCCGCCTGCATACGCGGCAACTTCAGTGTCCACACTGAAGGAGCTACGGACCTCTCTCCAAGGATCTGATTCTACTCCTCAGTCACCTCCTCAGGGGACACTCGTTGGGCTGAGTCCATCACCAGAGAACACACCCACCTTTGTACAAATACTGCAAAGATTCTTACAGCTCACATGCTCGAGCATCATCACAGCTCTCTGAGAGGCCTTGTGATTCTTGGCCTCACCACTCTCTATGTCAACCTCTACTAACGTCTCCGGCCCCTCTCCACCCACTCTGGAGTGCTCACCTCTGAGAATAATCACTCATCTCTCTGACTTCCCTCCTCACTCACCTTCCATGACATCTGAGTGGCAGCAAAAACCTAAGCCTCAGTGAATGACTACAGTGATCTCACTTCCAGTGTCTGTACTCCTATAGTTGAGCTTTGCTGGAAAAAAAAGGTAACCTAACAGTGCAGTCTGGGGTGTCATTACAGAATCACTATCACTATCTCAAGTGGACACCCAACACTGGCTTGCAATATACTTTCTGCACCATCGAATTCCCACTCTCCAACACAATGAACTTCCCCCCCAACTCTCCTCAGACCTCCCGCCCAGCGTTGACTCAGGTGAGAACGTGAAATAGAAACCAGAAGATGAGGGTTTCCTCCCACCTTCCCCTCTCTACTCCTCTCAAACCCAAACTGTAAGGGTTGCCTCTTTTATCTGTTTTGGTTTCACCTCCCATTAACTCCCTACCCTTTACCCTCAATTTTTAAATTAACATTTCAAATATTCTTAGAAAATTGCCAGGAATACTATAACAAGCACTCACCCATACTTAGTTTTAATAAATAGTAACATCATACCATACTTTTTAAAATTTTAAGACAAAATATTATATATACATGGTTGGTTGTATCTTTTGCTTATGTATACACCCTTTCAATGCTTTTTCTACTCAACATTATGTTTGAGATTTATCCAAGTTAGCATACAAAACTTTATCATTTTCCTCATTTACACACAGTAGAAATATATCACAAGTTATTTATTCTTTCTTCTTTTGGTGGATATTTAGTTTCTAGTATATCACACCTTTCAACAACACTACATCTAATGTGTAAGAATTGCTCTAAGGTAAATACCTAAAATAGAACTGTGGAATTTGGGGTGTGCAGATCTTCTGTCTTACTGGATGTCAACAATTATTCTAGGTGAGCTGTATCAATTTTCAATTCAACAGGAGTTTGAGAGTTCCTATTTCTTCACATCTTTGCTGAACTTTACAATGATTATTAGATTTTAAGTTGGCCTGTCTGGTAGTATGAGTAGTAGCCCATTATTGTTTTGATTTACATTTTTCTGACTACTAGTGAAATGAGCATCTTTTCATTTTTATTGGCCCATTTAGGTTTGTTTGACTGTGAACTGCTTGTTCATACTCTTTTATCACTTTTCTGTTGAGGAGGTTATCTTTTTCCTTTTGATTTGTTTAAGTTCTTTATATTCTGGATTTAATCCTTTACTGGTTCCTGTTCACTTTAAAAATACAAAATATTTAAAGTGTGCACAGAAACGTGGATTATACTCATGCACAACCATCCCACTTTATAAAAATCTCGGTTGTCTGTTACGTATCCTGCAGATTGAAATCCACTTTCAAGTGGGACCCAGTTATAGCTGAAGCCTGGTGCCTCTCCAATCACGATCTCTCCGGGCACCCATTTGCATCCTTTTATACTTTTACTACATCTGTATGAACCTGAAAGATATGTAGAAATATTTTACATGCTAGGGTTCTAGAAGCTTTCTCTCAAGTTCCTTTGCCAGCTCCTTCTCTATCCAACACCAAAACACTGGGGGTTTTCAGAGCTTTGTCCTGGACCCTATCCATCTTATAGCTTCAATCACTACAGAAAGACAACTCCAAAATGTATAACTGCAGCGTAAGACCTTACTTCTGAGCTCCAAATTCAAAGTTCTAATCACCTACTTGATTTCCACTTGGAATTCATATGACTCTCAAACTAAAATATTCAAAATGGACATTCTGATCTTACCCCAAGGTCTATCTCCCATCTCCTCCAGCTCCATGTGACACCCTTGGTTCCTCAAGACAGAAACCAAGGAGTTTCCTGACACCTCCCTTTCTTACCTTGCCATTCCATTCATAACCACGTTCTGTGGATTCTACCTCCAGAATCTCCATCAAATTATCTTTTGTCCATTTCCATGGCCACCACTCAGCCAAACACCCTTTCTCTCCTACCTTTGCAAGAGTCTACCAGTCAGTGTCTTTGCTTCTATTCTATTCCTCCCCCCATCAGCTCCTCACAGCAGGTACATTAAAAAAATAGAAACCAGATGACCTAATTTTACTAAATAAAACCCATCAAAAGTTTCCCAGTGGAAACCTAAACTCCTGACCATGGCTTAGAAAACAATGTATGATGGGTCTATGATTTCATCTAGAGCTACTTCACTGGCAATATTCAGGCCACACTAGCCTCCATGAGGTTCTTCAAACGTGCCAAGCTCTTTCCTACCTTGGGACAACGTAAGACTGATTTCTTTGCCTGGAATTCCCTCTCCTTGACACACCTCCTATGCCAACAGCTTTACACCCAGCTTATCTCCCTGCTTAAAAGTCACCTGCACAGAAGGGCCTTCCCTGACCATGCCTTATTCCACCCTTTTGTTCTCTCTCAAATGTTTAATTTCAGTTAGATTATTCAGTTTAAGTAATTCACATTCTACTAAGATAGACACCTAGAAAAGGTTTCTCATATGACAATTACAACTTTGGTTAAAATTTACCAGTTTAGCCATCTTTTCTTGATAAATGTCAGTATTAAAAAGTTATGGTCTACTCATTTAATACTTACACAAAATCATAATAAAAACCAGTTCCAGTATGAAAAAAACTTACTCTGTAAATGTATCACCAAGATAATGCTCTGGAATTATAGCAAGCTAATTCTGAAAAACTAAAACCTAAAAAGAAAAAAACCATACTGATGAAGACCTATCTATACAGATCTTTCCACATATATGGGAAAAAATTTCTGGAATTTTAGGACTAAAAGACCTTTGGAGATATTCTGGCCCAACGTCCTTGTTTTTATAGATAATAAAACTGAGCTCCAAAATAACTAGGCAATTTGCCTAAGGTCATACAGCTGGGCAGAGCCAAAAAAAAAAAAAATATCCCAATCTCATCACCTCCAATCTGATTTTATTTCCTTCTTTTGGCAAACGTGTCTCTGTGTAGGAGCTTTTACAATATCTAATGAGATGTTTTTACACATTTAAGTTCTATAATGATGCTTAACCCCAACTTTCTTATGATTTAGACAGATGAACTTCTCAGTTCAAGAAAAAGGGAGCACCTATTTCTAGTTTTATAGAGATTAAACAAAATAACTTACTTGGCACGGGAGGGTCTCATAGAAGTTTTAGAATTATGATGAAGACTTAACATATTTTCATGCTCTACTTGCTTGACCTGAGCTTCAAGTTTTGAAATTGTTCTAATTCAAAAGCAATAAGATAAAATATATGTCAACAGATTTCAATGTAAATTTAAAATATATCTCAACTACAAATTATTTAACAGATCCTTCCAGAGAAAGCTGAGAGAAGAGCTGCTAGATCACACACCATTTTCACAGTAAAATGCCACCAATTCAACTTTAAAAAGTTGAACAAATCAGGGAAAATAAATGGAAAGGCAAATACATTAAAGGAGCATTGCATACACTACAACTGAAGGAGAAGGAAACAACAAATGTACACAATAGCAGAAAATTATAAATTTGACTATAGACCAAAACACACCAGGTATAAATGAAATTAAATACATTCAAGTATTCAAATATATTACCATTATAACATATATATATTCATGCATATAGAATATATATAAGTAATACTTTTACAAAAGAGGAAGTAGGTTTAACATCCAGTAACAAAGCCATTAAAAAGAACACCCTAATTCTTAGAAAATGCAAAGGCTAGCCTATCCTGATCAACTCTCAACCTACCATCAGCTCATCCAACTTGTGCCATGTTCAGAATAAAAGCCTATTTTCAAGTCAACCAACATAAAATAAATACTCTAGCCAATTAGTTGTTTTGAGGATATCTTGGCATTCTTTGTTTGAAACTTTGTATGTGTCTTCATCTCATTTTTGAAACACAAATGTTTACCTACCCTGTTGCAAGGAAGCCTTGAGAAAGAACAGCTCTGACAGGGCTGATGCTTTATACCAATCTGATAAAGAAGCTGTCACTGTAATTGAATGTATCACAGAAAAGATATGAGCAGACAGGAAAGCTAGACAGCGTTCCTGTGCTCCCCATGGGAAGTCCTTAAGAATGCAGTAAAATCTTCAAATAAGGGACATTACTTATCTACAAATACAAATATAAAAATATGCTCCAAAGTCAATTAGAAATGTTTAATTATTTGCCACAGGGCCCATTTATGACTCTGGTCCTACCTTATTAAGCAAATTAGATGACAAAGTCCCCAAACCAGGTCATTAAGAATAGATGACCATAAAGTTGCTGTGAATGTTGTTTTCATTTGGGAGCACAAAAATAATTCAGTGAACTAGACCGCTTCTTAAAAATTCTTTTCAATGATTTAAAAATCTTTTAGATTTTTACCTATGCTAACAAAATACACAATGTTTGGGGAAATGCACACCTCTCAGGAACAACCATCAATGTATTCTAGTTATTTAAAAATCTTCTTGGGAGAGGGAGGAGCCAAGAGAGTGCAGTGAGTAGAGCAGCAGAAATCTCCTTCCAAAACCATATATATTTTTGAAAATACAACAAATACAACTATCCGTAAAAGAGAAACCAGAAGATACAGACAGGACAACAGCCAGGCTACATCTACACCTGCGAGAACCCATCACCTCACGAAGGGGGTAAGATACAAGCCGCGGCCCAGCGGGACCTGACGGCCCCTCACCCAAGCTCCCCAGCAGGAGGAGAGGAGTCGGAGCACGGAGGGAGAGGGAGCCCAGGACTGCTTAATACCCAGCCCTAGCCATCCGCACCAGAAGTGCAGACACATAGTGCATGGTGTGCAGGACACTAGGGAAATGGAACAGTAAAACCTGCAAGCGGGTCCCCACAGCCGGTGCCCCTGGGACAAAGAAAAGTGAGTGCTTTTGGAAAGTCTTACGGGGACAGGGAACCCACAGCTGGACGGAAGCATCCTGGGACATACAGCCCAGGACCTGGGAATCCTGGGGAACTCTGGGTGCCCTAACCCCCTGGGCAGCAGCACAGCTCTGAGGCCCCTCATGGCCATAAAAAGCCTCCCACCCATTCCCCCTCCAACACGGATCCGCCATAGCGGAGCAGCAGCCTGAGAGCAGCCACACCCACAGCGACCGCGGAGCTTACTCCACAGTGGCCCGGGCAAGAATCAGAGACCTCGTCTGCACGCAGCTGCCTAGCATAAGCCGCTAGGAGTCGCTGTTCTCCCAGGAGAAGGCCACAAACTAGCAAGAAGGGATGGTCTCCCAGCCGACACACGCGCCAGCTCCCCACAACTACCTCTATTGCCATGAAAAGGCAGAAGAATTTGATCCAGACCAAAATCACAGAGACAACCTCTGAGAAGGGGCTTGGAGAGATAGACCTAACCAATCTCCCTGAAAAAGAATTCAAAATTAAGGTCATAACCATGCTGATGGAGCTGCAGAGAAAAATGCAAGAGCTAATGGACAAAGTAGGGAGGGAGACTACAGAAATAAAACAATCTCTGGAAGGATTTAAAAGCAGAATGGATGAGATGCAAGAGGCCACTGATGGAATAGAAACCAGAGAACAGGAACTCATTGAAACTGACGCAGAGAGAGATAAAAGGATCTCCAGGAATGAAGCAATATTAAGAGAACTGTGTGACCAATCCAAAAGGAACAATATCCACATTATAGGGGTACCAGAAGAAGAGAGAGAAAAAGGGATAGGAAGTGTATTTGAAGAAATAATTGCGGAAAACTTCCCCAAACTGGGTGAGGAAATAGTCACTCAGACCACATAAGTACACAGAACTCCCAACAGAAGGGACCCAAGGAGGACAACACCAAGACACATAATAATTAAAATGGCAAAGATCAAGGACAAGGACAGAGTTTTAAAGGCAGCTAGAGAGAGGAAAAAGGACACCTACAAAGGAAAACCCATCAGGCTATCATCAGACTTCTCAACAGAAACCTTACAGGCCAGAAGACAATGGCATGATATATTTAATGCAATGAAATAGAAGGGCCTTGAACCAAGGATACTATATCCAGCACGATTATCATTTAAACATGAAGGAGAGATTAAACAATTCCCAGACAAGCAAAAGTTGAGGGAATTTGCCTCCCACAAACCACCTCTTCAGGGTATTTTAAAGGGACTGCTCTAGATGGGAGCACTCCTAAGGCTAAATAGATGTCACCAGAGAAAATAAAATCACAGCAAAGAAAGCAAACCAACCAAATACTAACTAAAGGCAAAAAATAAAATCAACTACCCACAAAAGCAGTCAAAGGAAACACAAAAGAGCACAGAATAAAACACCCAACATAAAGAATGGAGGAGGAGGAATAAGAAGGGAGAGAAATAAAGAATCATCAGACAGTATTTATAATAGCTCAATAAGGAAGTTAAGTTAGACAGTAAGATACTAAAGAAGCTAACCTTGAACCTATGGTAACCATAAATCTAAAGCCTGCAATGGCAGTAAGTACAAATCTTTCAATAATCACCCTAAATGCAAATGGACTGAATGCCCCAATCAAAAGACACAGAGTAATAGAATGGATAAAAAAGCAAACCCATCTATATGCTGCTTACAAGAGACTCACCTCAAATTCAAAGACATGCACAGACTAAAAGTCAAGGGATGGAAAAAGATATTTCATGCAAACAATAGGGAGAGAAAAGCAGGTGTTGCAGTACTAGTATCAGACAAAATAGACTTCAAAACAAAGAAAGTAACAAGAGATAAAGAAGGACATTACCATAATGATAAAGGGGTCAGACCAACAAGAGGATATAACCATTATAAATATATATGCACCCAACACAGGAGCACCAGCATATGTGAAACAAATACTAACAGAATTAAAGGAGTAAATAGAATGCAATGCACTCATTTTAGGAGACTTCAACACACCACTCACTCCAAAAGATAGATCCACCAGACAGAAAATAAGTAAGGACACAGAGGCACTGAACAACACACTAGAACAGATGGACCTAATAGACATCTATAGAACTCTACATCCAAAAGCAACAGGATACACATTCTTCTCAAGTGCACATGGAACATTCTCCAGATGAGACCACATACTAGGCCACAAAAAGAGCCTCAGTAAATTCAAAAAGAATGAAATTCTACCAACCAACTTTTCAGACCACAAAGGTATAAAAATAGAAATTGTACAAAGAAAGCAAAAAGGCTCACAAACACATGGAGGCTTAACAACATGCTCCTAAATAATCAATGGATCAACGATCATATTAAAATGGGTATCAAGCAATATATGGAAACAAATGACAACAACAACACAAAGCCCCAACTTCTGTGGGATGCAGCAAAAGCAGTCTTAAGAGGAAAGTATATAGCAATCCAGGCATATTTAAAGAAGGAAGAACAATCCCAAATAATAGTCTAACATCACAATTATCGAAATTAGAAAAAGAAGAACGAATGAGGCCTAAAGTCAGTAGAACGAGGGACATAATAAAGCCGAGAAGAAATAAATAAAATTGAGAAGAATAAAACAATAGAAAAAAATCAACGAAACCAAGAGCTGGTTCTTTGAGAAGAAAAACAAAATAGATAAGCCTCTAGCCAGACTTATAAAGAGAAAAAGAGAATCAACACACATCAGCAGAATCAGAAACGAGAAAGGAAAAATCACGATGGACCCCACAGAAATACAAAGAATTATTAGAGAATACTATGAAAACCTATATGCTAACAAGCTGGAAAACCTAGAAGAAATGGACAACTTCCTAGAAAAGTACAACCTTCCACGACTGACCAAGGAAGAAACAGAAAATCTAAACGAACCAATTACCAGCAAAGAAACTGAATCGGTAATCAAAAAAACTACCCAAGAACAAAACACCCGGGCCAGATGGATTTACCTCGGAATTTTATCAGACACACAGAGAAGATATAGTACCCATTCTCCATAAAGTTTTCCAAAAAATAGAAGAGGAGGGAATACTCCCAAATTCATTCTATGAAGCCAATGTCTCCCTAATACCAAAACCAGGCAAAGACCCAGCCAAAAAAGAAAATTACAGACCAATATCCCTGATGAACGTAGAGGCAAAAATACTCAACAAAATATTAGCAAACCGAATTCAAAAATACATCAAAAGGATCATACACCATGATCAAGTGGGATTCATCTCAGGGATGCAAGGATGCTACAACATTCGAAAATCCATCAACATCATCCACCACATAAATAAAAAGAAGGACAAAAACCACATGATCATCTCCATAGATGCTGAAAAAGCATTTGACAAAATTCAACATCCATTCATGATAAAAACTCTCAACAAAATGGGCATAGAGGGCAAGTACCTCAACATAATAAAGGCCATATATGATAAACGCACAGCCAACATCATGCTGAACAGCAAGAAGCTGAAAGCTTTTCCTCTGAGATCAGGTACAAGACAGGGACGCCCACTCTCCCCACTGTTATTCAACATAGTACTGGAGGTCCTAGCCATGGCAATTAGACAAAACAAAGAAATACAAGGAATCCAGATTGGTAAAGAAGAAGTCAAACTGTCACTATTTACAGATGACATGATATTGTACATAAAAAACCCTAAAAACTCCATTCCAAAACTACTAGAACTAGTATTGGAATTCAGCAAAGTTGCAGGATACAAAATTAACACACAGAAATCTGTGGCTTTCCCATACACTAACAATGAACCAATAGAAAGAGAAATCAGGAAAACAATTCCATTCACAATTGCATCAAAAGGAATAAAATACCTAGGTATAAACTTAACCAAGGAAGTGAAAGACCTATACCCTGAAAACTACAAGACACTCTTAAGAGAAATTAAAGAGGACACTAACAAATGGAAACTCATCCCACGCTCTTGGCTAGGAAGAATTAATATTGTCAAAATGGCCATCCTGCCTAAAGCAATATACAAATTCAATGCAATCCCTATCAAATTACCAAGAGCATTCTTCAATGAACTGGAACAAATAGTTCAAAAATTCATATGGAAACACCAAAGACCCTGAATAGCCAAAGCAATCCTGAGAAGAATAATGTGGGGGGGGATCTCGCTCCTCAACTTCAAGCTCTACTACAAAGCCACAGTAATCAAGACAATTTGGTACTGGCACAAGAAGAGAGCCATAGACCAGTGGAACAGAACAGAGACTCCAAACATTAACCCAAACATATATGGTCAATTAATATACGATAAAGGAGCCATGGACATACAATGGGGAAATGACAGCCTCTTCAACAGATGGTGCTGGCAAAACTGGACAGCTACATGTAAGAGAATGAAACTAGATCACTGTCTAACCCCATACACAAAAGCAAACTCGAAATGGATCCAAGACTTGAATGTAAGTCATGAGACCATAAAACTCTTAGAAAAACACATAGGCAAAAATCTCTTGGACTTAAACATGAGCAACTTCTTCATGAACATATATCCCCCTGCAAGGGAAACAAAAGCAAAAATGAACAAGTGGGACTATATCAAGCTGAAAAGCTTCTGTACAGCGAAAGACACCATCAATAGAATAAAAAGGTACCCTACAGTACGGGAGAATATATTCATAAATGACAGATATGAAAAAGGGTTGACATCCAAAATATATAAAGAGCTCACACACCTCAACAAACAAAAAGCAAATAATCCAATTTAAAAATGGGCAGAGGAGCTGAACAAGACAGTTCTCCAAAGAAGAAATTCAGATGGCCAACAGACACATGAAGAGATGCTCCACATCGCTCGTCATCAGAGAAATGCAAATTAAAACCACAATGAGATATCACCTCACAACAGTAAGGATTGCCACCATCCAAAAGACAAACAACAACAAATGTTGGCAAGGTTGTGGAGAAAGGGGAACCCTCCTACACTGCTGGTGGGAATGTAAATTAGTTCAACCATTGTGGAAAGCAGTATGGAGGTTCCTCAAAAAGCTCAAAATAGAAATACCATTTGACTTAGGAATTCCACTCCTAGGAATTTACCCTAAGAAAACAGGATCACAGATTTAAAAAGACAGATGCACCCCTATGTTTATCACAGCACTATTTACAATAGCCGAGAAATGGAAGCAAGCTAAGTGTCCATCAGTAGATGAATGGATAAAGAAGATGTGGTACATATACACAATGGAATATTATTCAGCCATAAGAAGAAAATAAATCCTACCATTTGCAACAACATGGATGGAGCTAGAGGGTATTATGCTCAGTGAAATAAGCCAGATGGAGAAAGACAAGTACTAAATGATTTCACTTATATGTGGAGTATAAGAACAAAGAAAAACTGAAGGAACAAAACAGCAGCAGAATCACAGAACCCAAGGAGGGACAAATAGTTACCAAAGGGAAAGCGACTGGGGTGGATGTGTGGGAAGGGAGGGATAAGGGCAGGGAAAAAGAAAGGGGACATTACGATTAGCATGTATAATGTCAGGGGGTGGCATGGGGAGGGCTGTACAACAGAGAAGACAAGTAGTGATTCTATAGCATCTTACTATGCTGATGGACAGGGACTGTAATGGGGTGTGTGTGGGGGACTTGGTGAAGGGGGGCGCTTAGTAAACATAATGTTCTTCATGTAATTGTAGATTAATGATAACAACAACAACAAAAAATCTTCTTGGGTAAAGTCAAGTGTATTTCTGAGACAGGGGAAGATTAGGATAAAGCCTAATCTCAAAGTGGTTAAAAATCCTCAAGAAAAACTTTCTTTTCATCACTTTCAATAAAGACACATATTTAAGTGCTGAAAGAACAATTAGAGGCATTTGCTTATTAGTAAGACAACATATTTTACCTTTTCAAATCAGAAATCTGAGTATGTGCATCAAGCAATTTGTTCTCAGTTGTATTTAATGTAACCTATGAAAATAAAGGACACATTCAGATAACTGAAGATAAATATTCAAATGTATCATTTTTATTTTAAAATGCACAATCTAATTTTATTTTAAATGCAAAACCAACCTAAGGCTATACCCAAGAACTACAAAGAAAATTATGCAGATACTCAACAAGTATGCTATCAACCCATGAGCCAATATACGTAATTCAAGGAAAAAAAATGAGAGGATAAAGCAATGTTTTAAACAAATAGCTGTAAACCCCTATGCAACAGGTATAGCTTATTGTACTTCGCTGCATCACACACAACAGAGTGTTAAAATGGACATATTTTAACAACTTGAGTAAAACCTCAGTAAATGGCAAAACAAACACCTGCAAGGGGGAAATTTCAGACACAGTAACCGTCCCAGAGCCCCCAGGACTCTTGACTGCCCAGATACACAAGACTTGTCAGTTTGAATAATCACAATCATGCATTTTATGCAAGAGAAATACTTGAACTCCACTTACAGCATTATTGTGGTTTTCACTGAATTCACGTGTCTATTTCCCAGAGTCTTAAGAATCACCATCAGTAAACTCAACCCCACAAGAAAACTAATGCTTTGAAAAACAAAACTTTATATTTAAATAGAATTAGAAAATTATTTACATCTATATGGTATCTTATGCTCTTCTGAAAGTTTCACCTCATCTCAGATGCAACAGTGGTTCAATAAATACTTGTTAAATTAGTGAATCCAAACAAACTATGAGTTTCAATGGGCAAATATTTTTAAATAAGGTTATTGACACAAAGAAAATAAATGAGTGGTCTGGTTTGAGCAGCTAGATGGAGAGGTAGGAGGAGGAGAAAGGGTAAGCCCTCTTGATTTCCGATCCAATGCTTCTGCCCCTACATGAAATTCAGAACATGAACGATCAACCATTACCTTCACTCTTTCGTGTTCTTTTCCAAGGGACTCATACTCTCCTAAAAGCTACAAGGAAAAACAAAGAATTGCATCACAAAATTAAACACTAAACTGAAGGAGAGTCTATAAAATAAGTGCCCATACCCTTCAAAATTGTTTATGTCATGAAAGAGAAAGGTTAACACACTGTTTCAGATTAAAAGTGACTCAAGAAATAAGAGATGAATATAAAGCCTGATCCTGGGTTGGATCCTGGACTGGGAAAAAAGTGCCAAAAAGAACAATTTTGCTATGGACTGCATATTAGACTCCTTTATTTTTATTTTATTTTTTTTTACTTTTTTTATTTTCAAGTTGAAATTTAACTTTTGAGGATTTGTATTTTTTTTTTTTGAGAGGGCATCTCTCATATTTATTGATCAAATGGTTGTTAACAACAATAAAATTCAGTATAGGGGGGGTCAACGCTCAATGTACAATCATTAATCCATCTCAAGCCTAATTCTCGTCAGTCTCCAATCTTCTGAAGCATAACGAACAAGTTCTTACATGGTGAACGAATTCTTACATAGTGAATAAATTCTTACATGGTGAACAGTACAAGGGCATTCATTACAGAAACTTTCAGTTCTGATCATGCATTATGACCTATAAACAATCAGGTCAAATATGAATATTCGTTTGATTTTTGTACTTGATTTATATGTTGATCCCACATTTCTCCCTTTATTATTATTATTATTTTTATTTATAATAAAATGCTGAAGTGGTAGGTAGATGCAAGATAAAGGTAGAAAACATAGTTTAGTGCTGTAAGAGGGCAAATGTAGATGATCAGATGATCAGGTGTGTGCCTATGGACTAAGTATTAATCCAGGCTAGACAAGGGCAGCAAGACATCCACGGATGCAGACTCCTCTATTTTGATTACTGTTCTGTGGCTATGATGAGAAGGCCCTTGTTCTTAGGAAATACAAACTGAAAGTGTAAGAGTACAGGGGCATTATGTCTACAACTTTATTTTCATATGGTTCAGGGGAAAAGATTATGTATGTGAAATATATATCTATATGGGGGATGATAAACATGGCAAAAGGCTAACAACTGTGAGCCTAGGTAAAAGGAGTATGACAGTTCTTCCAAATTTTCTGTAAGTTTGAATTTGTTTTGAAATAAAAAGTAAAAAAAATTAGTCAATACCCTTTAACTATTTTAAGAGTAAAATTTATTTGCATTTTCTGAATTGTGGTATATTGCTTTTTGTTAAATTAATTCCACATAGAAAAGGTATAATCCCAAAAGCCTAATATAACTAGGTAGTTTAAAAATACATATGTGAGACTTCTGATTAAGGACAGATTCATGAGAATTGTATTTTCATCCTGAGATCCCACTAAATTAACAATGAAGCAATTAAAGAGAAAACGAAAGAAGTAACAGCACTGGTGAGATTTTTTTTTTTTGGCCTTTTCAGTGGGTTAGTTTATTACTTCAAACATAATCAATGGGGAAATGACAGTCTCTTCAACAGATGGTGTTGGCAAAACTGGACAGCTACGTGTAGGAGAATGAAACTGGACCATTGTCTAACCCCATATACAAAGGTAAACTCAAAATGGATCAAAGACCTGAATGTAAGTCATGAAACCATTAAACTCTAGGAAAAAAACATAGGCAAAAACTTCTTAGACATAAACATGAGTGACCTCTTCTTGAACATATCTCCCCGGGCAAGGAAAACAACAGCAAAAATGAGCAAGTGGGACTACATTAAGCTGAAAAGCTTCTGTACAGCGAAAGACACCATCAATAGAACAAAAAGGAATCCTACAGTATGGGAGACTATATTTGAAAATGACAGATCCGATAAAGGCTTGACGTCCAGAATATATAAAGAGCTCACATGCCTCAACAAACAAAAAACAAATAACCCAATTAAAAAATGGGCAGAGGAACTGAACAGATAGTTCTCCAAAAAAGAAATACAGATGGCCAAGAGACACATGAAAAGATGCTCCACATCGCTAATTATCAGAGAAATGCAAATTAAAACTACAATGAGGTATCACCTTACACCAGTAAGGATAGCTGCCATCCAAAAGACAAACAACAACAAATGTTGGCGAGGCTGTGGAGAAAGGGGAACCCTCCTACACTGCTGGTGGGAATGTAAATGAGTTCAACCATTGTGGAAAGCAGTATGGAGGTTCATCAAAATGCTCAAAACAGACCTACCATTTGACCCAGGAATTCCACTCCTAGCAATTTACCCTAAGAACGCAGCAATCAAGTTTGAGAAAGACAGATGCACCCCTATGTTTATCGCAGCACTATTTACAATAGCCAAGAATTGGAAGCAACCTAAATGTCCATCGGTAGATGAATGGATAAAGAAGATGTGGTACATATACACAATGGAATACTACTCAGCCATAAGAAGTGGAAAAATCCAACCATTTGCAGCAAAATGGATGGAGCTGGAGAGTATTATGCTGAGTGAAATAAGCCAAGCAGAGAAAGAGAAATACCAAATGATTTCACTCATCTGAGGAATATAAGAACAAAGGAAAAACTGAAGGAACAAAACAGCAGCGGAATCACAGAACCCAAAAATGGACTAACAGGTACCAAAGGGAAAGGAACTGGGGAGGATGGGTGGGCAGGGAGGGATAGGGGGGGGGGGGAAGAAGAAGGGGGGTATTAAGATTAGCATGCATGGGGGGGAGGGAGAAAGGGGAGGGTGGGCTGCACAACACAGAGAGGACAAGTAGTGACTCTACAACATTTTGCTAAGCTGATGGACAGTAACCGTAATGTGGTTGTTAGGGGGGACCTGATATAGGGGAGAGCATAGTAAACATAGTATTCTTCATGTAAGTGTAGATTAAAGATTAAAAAAAAAGAAAGAAAGAAAAGGGGGATTACTCCTTGATAGGATAAAACTAATGGTAAATCAAAGATTAAAGCATGCTTTAAATATCCTTAATGTTGATCACTTAAAGGGTGTCAGATGATCAGCTATGGAGGTACTTTTTTCTGATAATATTCCTTTCTCTTAATTAAAAAAAAAAGCAGTTATTGTGTGCTGACCTCCAATGAGTTCTGCACAGTGGTATAGAGAGCATGTCAAAGTGTGGGCAAAGGGTCTGTTTGTTTCTATGCAGAAGATCAAGGCCTAGCTTGGATACCCAGAAAATGAACTAAGATACGATATGAGGAGGAGCTTCCGGCATCAGCACTCTCTGGGGGACTTGTGCCGGGGGATGATCATCAAAAAGCCTCCACAGGGATCCGGACGATGCTGCGGTTGTGGCTGCATCCAGCCCACCGTCTCCTGGACTTGCCATAGGAATGAGGAGGGAGATGTCTAGGCTGGCATGTGCATACAGTGAGACAACGAATTTGACCGGATCTGTACTGTTGGAACTCAACCAGGAGTTGGGAGGGGTGCAAGTTGTAGCACTCCAAAATCTCATGACTATAGACTATCTATGGTTAAAAGAACATATGGGATGTGAACAGATCCCAGAAATGGGCTGCTTTAATTTGTCTGATGGTTCAAGTACAGTTGGACAATATCCATCATATCACAGATAAATTTTCACAAATGCCTAGGGTGCCTAAATGGTTTTCTTGGCTTCACTGGAGATGGCTGGTAATTATAGATTTGCTTTGTTTATGTCACCGTATTCCTATTATGTTAATATGTGTGTGCAAATTAGTTAGTAGTTTAAAACCTATACATACTTAAGGTACTCTACAAGAAGATATGTCAAAGAAATAATCAATCCTCCCATGTTTCCTTCATATGCTACATCTATAGCTTTTCTTCTTCCTTCCTAATTACAACCCTTAAATAGAATTCGTGCCTCATATCGAATTTACCGAGTATCATAATTCCTCCAGGTGGTAAAGATACCTTGAGACAAGTGCTGGGCATAGAAGCCACAGGGCATAAATGTGCAAAGAAGTAAAAAGCTAACCTTTGCAAACAATATGGCTTCTCTCTCACTTACCAACTTTACATTTCCCTGTATGGCCCCGGAAGATGACTGGTTAGCCAGAGACGGGTAAGATTCCTCAAGGGAGGAACAACCTAAGACAGGCACAGTCACAGGGGGGCCATCAGGTGAGAATTTGGGGATCAACAGAGGTGAGGCTCAGAACCTCACCCCCCCTGCTTTGAGAGAAATCTTCTGCATCCGTGGATGTCTTGCTGCCCTTGTCTAGCCTGGATTAATACTTGGTCCATAGGCACACACCTGATCATCTGATCATCTACATTTGCCCTCTTACAGCACTAAACTATGTTTTCTACCTTTATCTTGCATCTACCTACCACTTCAGCATTTTATTAAAAATAAAAATAATAATAATAATAGGAGAAATGTGGGATCAACATATAAATCAAGTACAAAAATCAAACGAATATTCATATTTGACCTGATTGTTTATAGGTCATAATGCATGATCAAAACCGAAAGTTTCTGTGATGAATGCCCTTGTACTGTTCACCATGTAAGAATTTATTCACTGTGCAAGAATTCGTTCACCATGTAAGAACTTGTTCGTTATGCTTCAGAAGATTGGAGACTGACGAGAATTAGGCTTGAGATGGATTAATGATTGTACATTGAGCATTGACCCCCCCCTATACTGAATTTTATTGTTGTTAACAACCATTTGATCAATAAATATGAGAGATGCCCTCTCAAAAAAAAAAAAAAAAAAAAAAAAGTAAATTTGAAATGGATCAAAGACCTGAATGTAAGTCATGAAACCATAAAACTCTTAGAAAAAAACATAGGCAAAAATCTCTTGGACATAAACATGAGTGACTTCTTCATAAACATATCTCCCCAGGCAAGTGAAACAAAAGCAAAAATGAACAAATGGGACTCCATCAAGGTGAAAAGCTTCTGTACAGCAAAGGACACCATCAATAGAACAAAAAGGTACCCTACAGTACGGGAGAATATATTCATAAATGACAGATATGAAAAAGGGTTGACGTCCAAAATATATAGAGCTCACACACCTCAACAAACAAAAGCAAATAATCCAATTAAAAAATGGGCAGAGGAGCTGAACAAGACAGTTCTCCAAAGAAGAAATTCAGATGGCCAACAGACACATGAAGAGATGCTCCACATCGCTCGTCATCAGAGAAATGCAAATTAAAACCACAATGAGATATCACCTCACAACAGTAAGGATTGCCACCATCCAAAAGAGAAACAACAAATGTTGGCAAGGTTGTGGAGAAAGGGGAACCCTCCTACACTGCTGGTGGGAATGTAAATTAGTTCAACCATTGTGGAAAGCAGTATGGAGGTTCCTCAAAAAGCTCAAAATAGAAATACCATTTGACCAGGGAATTCCACTCCTAGGAATTTACCCTAAGAAAACAGGATCACAGATTTAAAAAGACATATGCACCCCTATGTTTATCGCAGCACTACATACAATAACCAAGACATAGAAGCAACCTAAGTGTCGATCAGTAGATGAATGGATAAAGAAGATGTGGTACATATACACAATGGAATATTATTCAGCCATAAGAAGAAAACAAATCCTACCATTTGCAACAACATGGATGGAGCTAGAGGGTATTATGCTCAGTGAAATAAGCCAAGTGGAGAAAGACAAGTACCACATGATTTCACTCATTTGTGGAGTATAAGAATAAAGAAAAAACTGAAGGAACAAAACAGCAGCAGACTCACAGAACCCAAGAATGGACTAACAGTTACCAAAGGGAAAGGGACTGGGGAGGGTAGGTGGGAAGGGAGGGACAAGGGCAGGGAAAAAGAAAGGGGGCATTACGATTAGCATGTATAGTGGGTGGGTGGGGTACGGGGAGGGCTGTGCAACACAGAGAGGACAAGTAGTGAGTCTACAGCATCTTACTATGCTGATGGACAGTGACTGTAATGGGGTTGTGTGGGGGACTTGGTAAAGGGGGGAGCCAAGTAAACATAATGTTCCTCATGTAATTGTAGACTAATGATACCAAAATTTTAAAAAAAAAGATATATTTAAAAAAACACACCAAAAAAAAAAAATATATATATATATATATAAAAACAACCTGAAACCTAACCTGGTTTCAATGACATATAGTTCCAAATTCTAAGTGAAATTAAATCAAAGTGAAAAATTCAATCAAACCTGTTCTAAAGCTGGTTCCTTTTACCCTGCCAGACACATAGATGTTTACTTAAGATATTGCAAAAGCTGACCTACTAAAGACAGAAAGGTGTGGGAGCGACACCATAGTTCTGAAAACTCTTAGCTTTCTGCTTCAAGATAAAATCCAACTGACCCCATAAGAAGGACATACATCTGCAGCTACAGCAACGTAAAATGAAAATAAACCTGAAAAAATCTCAACAGCATGTAAGAGTATAATATCTCAAACTATCTTTAGCAAAGCATGTCATTAAGTTACCACTGTTACTTACATCTTGAAACATTTTGTTTTCCTGTTTTAGTCTAGCTTCCTTATCATCTGAGAGTTTGTAAGCATTCTCAAATGCTTCTTCTAAATCCTGCAGTCTAGATTTTAGTCGAATGATGGTATTGTCTTTTTCTTTATTACTTGTTCTCATTTCCTCAATTCGTTCCTGCAAAATTCTGGAGGCAGTGCTGGCTGCATTGAAGCGCTCCCTGAAATCACTCTACAAAATAAAAACAAGAATAATAAACTGTTTTTAATAAAAAATATAGATGTCTCAATAGTAGTTAATAAATTATGGACATTAAACTATAACAGAAAAGTAACAGAGATCAAATTAGTATCTTGTTACATCCCAGGATGAAGATTTAGAAAGGATTACTCTAACTAAAACAGCTCCATGAGATTATCATAAAGCATAGACAAAAAAACCACATGTGAGGTATTATGATGCTACTACACCTACAGATCATTTTAATGATGAAAAAATAACCAAGGCTTTTAGGGAAATGATTCTGAAAGTACAGCTGGAATTTGCCCCCCCCATTAATATTTAATTATTTAAGATAGTGCAAAAGCTGATTGTCACAGATTTGGTGTGTAATTTCTTACCCTATTCTCTCACTTATTATGAAGATAATGGAGAAAATTCAAAACACATCTGATATGTTAATATTCATTCAACAATCATTTTTTGACTATCCACTAGGTGCCTGGCACTAGGGTGCTAAAAATGTAAGATTAGCAAGAAAGGTTAAGTCCCTGACCTCACAACATTTACAGTTTAGGAGACCAAGGCAAATTAAAAAAAAAAAAAACCAAAGACAAAGAAACAGTGTATAGAACATAACTGGCATTTTCCACCAAAACCTTACTTACAAGGTTTCATCTGAAAGAATACAACTTAGTAACTCAAAAGAAATTTTAAAGTTTATGCATTTGTAGCGATATATCCAAGAAGAAAGATATGTCCACATAAACCTTGTATACAAATGTTATCACTCATAATAGCCAAAAAGGGAAAACAACCCAAACATCCATGCTGGATGAATGGGTAAATATGATCTATACATACATTTTAGTCAGCAACCATAAAAAAGAATTAAGTACTGACATGTGCTACAACATGGATGAAGCTTGAAAACATCACACAAAATGAAAGTAGCCAGACACAAAAGGCCACGTATTATATGATTCCACTTATATTAAATGTCTGGAGTAGGCAAATCCACAGACACAGAGAGTGGTTACTAGAGTCTGGGGGAAAGGGATGTGTACAGGTGGATGGCTAAGGGGTTCAGGGTTTCTTTTTGAGAAAAATGTTCCAAAATTGACAGTGGTGATGGTTATATAAGTTTGTGAATATACTAAAAAAAAAGGAATTGTACATTTCAAAAGGGTGAGTTTTATGATATGCAAATTATATCCCAATAAAAAAAGCAGAAATTTTCATGGTTCAAAGTTTACAGTATCACTTAAAGGCAGCAACACTGAAAATACAAACTTATTTAACAATAAGACATCCTAAAACAAAGCAAAAAAACCACATAATGTTTTTATAAAACTATTAATTTGTCTGTAAAGTCAGTTAATAAGAAGACTTAAAAATTTAACATTAAGGCACTAAAACAAAAAACAGAGTATTTACCACTTCTATTTCCAGTAAGTTCTTCTTATTTTCAAGTGTTCTCACATGACTAGTAGCTTCATTCAAAGCATTATCTAATTGGCCACATCTAAAAACCATAAAATGAAATGAAACAATTAGAAGATAAAACCCTTTCCCTTAAAAGTATCATATAAATCTGATTCTCTGATACATAACATAAAACAAATTCTCCAACATTAGCTAAGACTCAGGATGCCATTTTAGTTATACATCCCAATGAACCTGATGATACAGTATCTAGAGAAAATAAAGTAACATGAAAAGATCTCTATAATAGTAAGTGAAAAAATGCCTGTACATACATGTTCACATCAGCATTACTCACAATAGCCAAAAGGTGGAAGCAAGCCAAGTGTCCACCAAGAGATAAATGGATAAACAAAATGTGATATACACATACAATGGAATATTATTCAGCCTTAAAAAGGAAGGAAATTCTGACACCTGCCACTACATGGATGAACCTTGTGGACATTATGCTGAGTGAAGCAAGCCAGACACAAATGGACAAATACTGTGCGATTTCATTTATAGAAGGTACCCACAGGTACAAATTCAGAGACAAAAAGTAGAGTGGTGGGGAGAGGGAAGAACGGGGAGCTACTGTTTAAGGCGGACAGTGTCAGTTTGAGAAAATGAAAATAGTTCTGGAGATGATGGTGGGGATGGACGTACAACGTCAATGTAAGTAAGGCCGGTGAACTGATGGGCACTTAAAAATGGCTAAAGTGGGAAATTTTGTTATATCTTACATTAAAAATAAAACAAATTTTAAAAAGATACAGAAGACTGAATAACATAGTTTTATATTTGTTATAAAAAAACTCTCACTATACATATTTATATATATAATGTATTTATTTATATATAAATATGTATAGTGAATAAAAGCTAGTATTTATTTGGCACTGGTTACACACCAAATCTATGTCAAGCACTTGATTCATTCTCACAATCCTGAGTTAGGACTGTCATCAATCCCATATTCCAGATGAGAAAACAAAGAGAAGTCAAGTTCCTCCTGAGTTGTAAGCAGTCACACAGGGATTCTAAGCCAGCTGGTCTGGCTCCAGAGTTCATGCTCCTAACCAATGTGCATGAATGCCTTGCAGAAATGAAATACTGATACAACTTCTTGAGAGAAAGATCACTAAATAGTCAAGTGTAGGTTTGTTAACTGTATCTTTAATCTTCAGATTCTGGTATGCCAGAATCCTGGAGTTGTAAGAGTATGACATGACAATCCGATATGATAGCTGGCCTACCATGGAAGTGTTTATGGCCCCATCCACAGTTAAAGTGGGATTCTCCAATTTGCAATTTTAAGTTTAAAAAACATTTGTGTGTATGCTGTGATGACATAATATTAGTTTCTGTCTTAGGGGAATCATTTCTCCAGCTGTAAATGATTGCAACTTCTCATTTTGTTTCTATTGTCCTAACATGTAGTTTCATATTGTAACCCAGATCAAATTCTTTTGTGGGTAATAGAAAACAATATATTGCTATCCATTTCCATGCTACTGCTACATTTACTCCAGTACCCTATATTGCCACTGTTATTGTTATAACTCAGCCACTTATTTAAAACCCTGATTTCCAATTTGCTCCACTTGTATCTCTCACTGACCTAAGTGCCCTAACAGCTTCTGGACATAAAATTGCTTTAATTAGCTATCATGCACTGGTGCCTTCTTGCACACCCTGTCTCTAACCTAGCAAGGTCTACTTGTTTTTCCAACAGGAAGTACCTGTGGTCACCTTTGCCTTCTTAAAAAGAAAAAAGCAACTTCCCCTAACCTGCTATCCACTTTTTGTCCTAGAAAACCTAAACCTGGCTTTTTTTTCTGCCTCTTTTCAAATTACTGCACCCCCATCCCTACCACAATCAGCAAAACGGAAGCTGTAGAAACACTCCAGATTAAGATAGCATGTTAACTACCGCACCAACCACAAACTAGCATGAAAGCTACTTTTCCTAAATTTCTGCAAGTCAAATTGTTAACGGTACCAGAATATCTCAGTTCCCTAATCTTTTTTCAAGGGACTTTTGTCTTTTTTGCCTAAGAGAAGAATTCTTTGCTGTCATCTAGATTTGAGCAATTTTCAGTCTAAGTCCCATTTAACTGTAAATTACGTTGCAAGTACACTTATTATTAATACTAGTTAAAGCATCAAATTTTGTTAATGATTCTCTCTCTCAAAAAGAAGTATAAAGCTGTCCCAAATATAAAGCCATTCTCCCCTGTGTTTCTATGTTTGTTTGTTTTAAAACAGGATAATCGCTTGCACAGGTTCATGGGTGTCTGGGTTAGTTATGTGTATCTGGGTATAAAAAGAAAAGGGTGAGAACTGCCCCAGGACATAAGTCACAGACTTATTAGGGAGTCTGACACAGTACTAATCCTCCCTAATAACTTTCTTCTAAACATACAAAAGCTGTTCAACTGTTTCAGTAGTTTGCCCATTTGAAACACCTAGCCTCATTTGTTATTAGTATATTTAAGAGGCTGCTTCAAATCGATAAAAATAAGTACTTAGGCAAACATGTTTCTGTGTTAAAATCTTCAAATCTAATGTATATGTTTTCAAAGTGTTTTATCACATTATACTTTGGGGAAAATAATACAGACATGTTAGAGAAACACTAACTCAACAGTTAAATTATAAATTTTACCTATCTACAAGAATTTGATTGGTTTTCTTCCAATCTTCAACTTCAGAAATTTCTTTTGCCTCCAGTTTCTGTTTCAAACTATTTATTTCTGATTCATAATAAGCTCGAAGATCTGCTATGTGCCGAGCATGCTTTTCCTTCAGGTTCTGCCTAATCCTGTTGGTGAGAGTAAAAAAGATTATTAGGAAAGCATCTCCTCTCTCTCTATCCCATAAAAGAAAACAAGAACACAATCATTTTCATAGGCAAAAATACAGCCTTTTTCCTTTACACATTCACAGAAAATACATAAATAAACAAGTTCACAACCAATAAATTGAAAACAAAAAAGATATGGATTATTTAATTTTAGATGCTCTACCTTAAAAATGCTATATCTTTTTTAAATTTAAGATTCCATACAGCAGTCAAGTTCAATAAAAATCATTTTCATCATTCAAGCAGACATCACAGAAAATCTATTAACATTATGAGCCCTTCACTGAAATACATACTTAGACAATATCACAGGATCTTCCAGGGAAGTCAATGAAATGCATTCTGGGACACTGTTGGCTGTACCTGGAAGCTGGGATTGACTGACCAAGGCTGAAGGTACCATGACAGTGTTTTCTTCATTTACAGTATTGACCGAGATGTCATTACTAGTAATAGCAAACACTGAAGGAAACACGGAACTGGTCCTACTTTCGTTTTGGAAAGAATGATTTTTCCAAGAATCCACTGGTGAAGCTTTTGTATTTGAAGGATATTTTGGGAATCCAGATAACTGAGAAGCGATATTACTTGCTTGTGAAAATGAGTCTATGTCAGAATGACTAGACATACTAGGTTCTAGAACACAGTCTGGAGAAAAGGATATTCTGTCATCAAGGGCATTCAAAAAGCCATGTGGTCGAATCCCTGAAATCTTCTGACTTGACTTCACTTGTAACATTGGATCTAGAGTCAGGACCTAGAAATGAGACAAACAACAGTAAGGTTTCCCCCTCAGTACAGTGTTTGTTTTTAAGTGAGGCTTTAGATCTCCTAGGGAAAACAAAGATTAAGGTTGGAGTCAGGAAGCATCTTTCATTTTCACTGAGCAGAGGGCTGACATTACCTCCAGTGGATGATTTGGTTTGGAAGCAGAAGTGAGATTCCTCTCGGGTAACTGCTTGTTTTCCCTTTGTTTTTTATGATAAATATCCTTCAGTGATGGTAGTTTCATCTCATTACTAGTATTAGACTTAAAGATATGAAACAAAATTATTTAAATGGCATTATCAATGATGAAAAAAGTTTACTGATATCAAGATCAGCACCACAAAAGATTTCTGAAATATTTTAAATAAATTGAGACTAGACTGTCAGATTTACAAGTTTGAAGCTATTACCTGTTAATTATGAGTCTCCCTCAGAATGAAACATTTCCATACCCCATAACAATAAATATTAAAGGAAAAACTGAACCTAAGTTATTTAGCAACCTAAGAAGACTTCCAAAGAATAAAAATACTTGGCAGTCCTCCTACTCAGAATAAGGACTAAGTTTTGAGGTAAGAAAAGAGTTTATAATGAGTAAATGAAGCAGGATGGGAAAACTAGCCAGATTACTATCATGTGACTCAAGGGGACAGGTGTCAAGAGATTGAGTTCCTTATCTATGTAGTTAAATTCCTATTTTTTTAAGAGTTAACAAACAAACAAAAATGTGTTAAGAAAGAAGTTACCCAGCAAAAACATGCCCCTTTTTTAATTAGTAATATAAGGAAACAAAACCGTAATTTCTACAGCTTGAAATCCATTTCCTGAAATCAGAGCCTTGCCATACTAGAAATGTTATGAAGAGGTCTAAGCTCCAAATATTAAAAACTTGGGCTCAAATTATTCAAGATGGTACCTATTGTAGGCTTGACAGAGGTGCCATTAAACCCTGAGCCTCAAATTTAAACTATGGACATTCTCTCAAACAAGATTTCAGATTTAACAAGAAATACACTGAAGGCATTGAAAGAACACATCACATACAGCTTTAAACTTCTAATTTCCAGACCTTACATAGGCTATAGAACACCAGGAGTTAATATTTTTTAACAAATCCTCTAACTAGAGTGTAAGACAACTTTACTTATACTGTGCACATTAAAGGAATTAATTTTTAAATGTAAACCCTTAAAATTTACCACAATTTCCATAATCCTGTTTTGGAATTTTACTTTTTATATACCAACAACCTAAAGACTCCTTTCAAGCCCTGAAGCCTATGACAAGTAGAACACTCTGCATATAGCCTCAGCCTGAGGGAGCCCTGCCTGGTGGTCTGGGTGAACAGTTGGGAGTTACTCTATTAAGGGCTTAAGTTACTACCATGAATCATTTTCACCACTTTTATGATATCCTTTCACATTTAACATCTCTGAAGTGAGGACCTCCTGTCACTAATGGCATCTAACAACTGCTTTGGGCTAAGTTGCCTGCTTAGAAGTACCAAAGCCATCAAAATTGGCCAAACAGGAGACAGCAGCTTGGAATAAAATCCGAGAGACTACACTGGAGCCCATGAAAACCAATATTTAAGGGACAGTGAATCAGACATGTTTAGCAATATTCCCCATCTGGGAGTCAAAAGTAGGCAGTTCTACATAACAGCTAAGCTGGTAAAAACTCAGCATCAAAGCCCTTTATCTTTTTTAAAGAAATGCCAAATGAGAAATGCTCTGGTGGCCCAAGGGAAATTGTACGTGGAAAAACACAGAAACCAACACTGAGTTGAAAAAAGAGCAGTGTAAGCCTCTGTAGGGGAAGTTTTATTTAAAGTTTATTTCACTTAGATTCTCCTTTTTAGATATGTGTAGGTTATAAGATAAAAATCTATGTTTAATTAAGTCTATAAGCTCTTTTTCTATAGGTACAAAATATAAATTTGAAGTGGTAAGAAAGCAGTTTATTAGTCTAGTTGGTATATTTTTTTCTTGGTAGAATATGAAACAGGAAGTCTTAAAAAAAAATTTGATGGCCTCTTAAGAGTCAACAAAATCTAGTATTAATTTATTGATACTGCAAATCAAGTAACACATAGAGATCCCTGTAACTGCAAAGCCTACTGATCCTTTCAGCCCCCTCACCATCTCACTGTCCCCATCCTTTGTTCTTCATTGTATTTATCTGTTTCTCTTTTTTGCTCCTTTCCTGAAGGATTGAACGCTGGTTTCTGTGCCACTCTGAGACTCTGATGCCTACAAGCACTCACTTAGCCTCCAGCTGCCCCATCTGCCTGCCTGGCTCTTTAATTCTCCTGGTTACTTTAATTTTCTCTCCTTTTCCCAACCTACTCTCTGAGCACCTGATCAAAACACAGAGGTAAGATGTGTACCTGATGTTCACATAGTGGAAAGTTTTATTTTGTTGCTCAGAAGTAAAAGAAATTTATAATCTTCAAAGAAAATTAATACAGCAAATTAAATTGCTGTGATTTATGGCACAAATGGATTAGTAAGAGGCTGTAATAGTTAAGGAAACTCAAACCAGGTTTGAGGACAGAGGAAGAAGTTTATCTGAAGACCTACTATATTTACAATAGCACTTAACTTCACAAAACACTAACTGGACATTTTTAATTCCTTTTAAAGAATGTTTCCTAATATCACATAGGCAATGAATGAGAGAGATCAAATTTGAAAGCAAGTGACTATGATTTAAAGCCTATGCTTTTCAGAAAATTGAATACGAAATTTATAATGAAATGGAGTACTTAACTGCAACTGTATAATGCAAATACACACAGAAACACATACACACGCACACACACATTATCTTTAAATTACCTGATGTGGTGACATATCTGTTGAAGACGATGGTGGAAATGTCTTCTCTGAAGTCTCAGGCAAAAAGTGATACATGTCCTTCTCCTCCAGTTTCCAGTCAGTCAGTCCTAAAGTGCACAAATACACAGAAAAGAGTGAGGAAAGAGAAAATTGCTTTCTAGGACAACTTACTTCTACCTAAAGAAAATTAAATATGGGAAGTAACTAGTTTTTGGCTATCTGAATACAGGAAGCTGAATTTTGATGGGAAAAGAGTTACACAAATGCCTTACTATGTAAAGAATTCCAACTTAGTTATTAAAAGTTAAGACAAACTACTACAATTTAAAATATATTTTTATATTTTTATTTCATAAATAAAAAATATTAATTTTTAAAAGAACAGTACAGACTTATATGGATGTAAAGCAATGTAAAGAATTCACTGATTCAAATATTTATTTAGCATTATTATTTTGTGAGGCTTGGGGGGCAGGAAGAGTGAGACATGAACAGTAAGTAAATCATGTAATATATCCAGTATGTTAGAAGGTGGTAAGAGTCTAAGGGTAAAACTTAAAAATCAGTTAAAAGGGAGTATGTTGTATGTATAGAGAGGTGGTCAAGGTTGGCTATTTGTAAGGTAACAAAAAGTTAGCCATTTTACCCATATATGAGGGAGGAAGAACATTCCAAAGACAGGAAGCAACCAAGGCAAAAGCCCTAAAATGAGAATACATCTGGCACACTTGAGAAACAGCCTCCCTGCTGAAGCAGAGAAAGGGACAGAGTAGCAGAAAGTGAGGTTAAAGAGAACAAGGCTAGATCTTCTTGGGCCTGTGGGACTCTGGCGGTTCCTCTGACGGAAAGGCAATGAGGGCAGGAGTTTGAGCAAAGGAGTCACAGATCTGACTTCTGTTTAAGAAGGATCATGTTGGCTACTGTGCTGAGAACAGATGGAAGGTGCAAGGGTGAAAGCAGGGAGACTGGTTAGAAAGTTGCAGAAACACAGGTGATGGGGGCTCTTTTGGCATGAAAGCCCAAAAGTGGGATTCTGGCAATTTTCCTAAGGCAAAGCTAATTCAGGCTGATGAACTGATTGCGGAATTGTGGGGAAAATGGAGTCACTACGTAAAGCCATTAAAACTATAGTAAGTTTACCATGGAGAGCAAAGAATGGCTCATAGAGGGTTTAATTTAACTCATTTTGGAGCACCTGAAAAATGCTAATTTTTGCAGCTGTTTGAACTAAGTGCAAAAGTACTTCTTCCATAGTCTGTCTTTACAGAACTCATTACAGCTATTGGAAGCACAACGCATAGCACATTCACAGAAACCACTCTAATACATTCTACACGATTATCATCTTATTAGAAACGCAGACAAGTTATTCTTTTTTTAAAGTGTCATACCTGTTCCCGAATCAGACATCCAAGAATTTGGACCCTCATCTGGTTTACTGATGTAAAAAGCACGAGGATGTGTGGCAGCAGTGAAATCAGACTACAAAAAAAGAAAACTTGGTTGACAGCTAAAAATCATTAGGCACAAACTGCTGGCCCAAGGAATGAGAGCCAGGTGCCAATGCCAGACAGAGAAACCCTCAGAGGTTCATAAGAAGTAAAAAAGCCTGGTTTTCACCATGGTTACAAGAATGCAAAAATCATAGGAATTAACAGTGAAGGATTTTCTTTTCCTGTGTAATTACTAAAGTTTATTTTGGTTCTCTGTGGAGCTGGAAGGAGAAAACTGGGAGCAGGTGTTATTTAGTGAGTTCAGAATGAAAATGTATTTATAATTTGCCATCTACTTCCTAAAGAAGTTTGAGGTGCCTAGAATTAAAGTCACTTAATATCAAATTAATGAAAAGGCCACAGCAATTCATTTTTATCATTAGAACAATAAATCAACTCTGAAAATTGCCAATAATCAATAGGAACTTTAGTATACTGTCTCACAAACAATTGGTTACTAGTACCCCAAAAAAGGCTCAAAATGCTTATAAATTCTAGTAAAAATTCTGAGCTAATCTCTCATCACAGTATCTCTGGCACTGTCACAAGAAATCTATGTGTCCAAAGAGAGATATGTAAAAAAAAACTATTTTTATCTGAATTTTCTTATCAGTTACACAATTGTCTTGCCAATGGGTTTCAGCCCCAGACAAGTTCACTATGGATTCAATGTGACCAAAGAAATGACAGTAGGACGTTCTTGGGGTGAAAGGGCTATACCCAACTCTATTTCAACCAGTGGCAGATCACTAAAATCTCATCCACTCAGAGCGAGTCTGTATGCCCACACAGCCATCCCAGTCTCTGTCCTCAGCGCTGCCACCACTCCAGCCTCTGCTCTGCTACAACCCTGCAGCCGTGCCACCATGTCACCCAGAGCACTGGGCAGAGCTCTTTATATAGGGTCAATAGCAACGTATTGCCCACACATGTGTAGTGAGCTAGCCAACCAAGGCCAGGTGAGAATCCTGGCCACAGGAACTTTCATTTTATCGACAACCATTATCAAACTTTTCAATTCCTTAAGTTGTATTTGCTTACAACCATCTGTGGACCCACTGCTGAAGTCCAAGTACACTGAGATGACAACCCTCCACCCATCAAGGAGGTGGTAACCACCTCAGCCTTCTGAGGCACTGTTTAGGCTCTCTTTCATCGAATGAGAAAGCCCTAGGTCATCTTTTGTCTCTTGTAAAACTCCTACCCATTCGAGTTTCTGTCAAGTCTCAGTACTGAAAGACCAGGAAAAGTTGATTGTAGAAGACTAATTGAGAAGTCCCAAGTGAAACACTTTGTCCTTTTCCCAGTCTCAAGGTGCAAACCTTAACGCACTCAGCCAGCACAAAACAGCAGGCTACAGGGGCTTACCTTATATGGCTGTTGCTGCAGTCTTCTGAACAAACAAGGCATCAGCTATAGAAAGCAGGTCTAGCTTTTAATGAGAAATGAAGGTATGGTGCAATGAAAAGCCCCTCCCCAGGAGCTGGATTAAGCCTAACGCAAGGACCTAATGATAGCGTCAGTACCAGTTTACCAGCCCGTCTGGAAACCACCAGAGTCCTGCAGCCTGGGAATGGTAACGTCAAGTCTGTCCCAGACAAAGGACCAAGGAAACAAAGACTCACTTGAGCTCTGAGAAACCCTTATGCTAAACAATATCCAATTTCAAGATGTGCTTCAAAAACAGCTAATACCCAAAATAAACTACCACTGAATAAAAGGAAAATTGGATCCCAAGAGAATTCTGATCAGAAGGATTCCCTGATTGATGATAAAGTGAAGGTTCCTGTGGCCAGGATTCTCACCGGGCCCTGGTTGGCTAGCTCACTACACACGTGTGGGCAATGCGTCATTACTGACTCTATATAAAGAGCCCTGCCCAGTGTGCTGGGTGACACAGTGGCACAACTGTAAGGCTGTAGCAGAGCAGAGGCTGGATTAGTGGCGGCACTGAGGAGAGAGACTGTGCAGAGAGGCCCAGAGGCGGAGACTGGCTTGCTGTATGCAGACTCGCTCTGAGTTATTGACCTGCCACTGTGGAAATAAAGTTAAGTATAACCTTTTCACCCCAAAAACGTTCTACCATTTCTTTGGTCACACTGAATCCATAGTGAACTTGCCCAGGGCTGAAACCCACTGGCAAGACACCTGATCTAGACTGAAAATGGAAAAAACAATAGAAGAGAAAGGATAAAGAGTTCCAACTTTGTGAATCCACAGAATTTGCAGGTAAGAAACGTACTTCAGGTGTGGTGTCTTTGATTCACCAATCACCATTACCTGAAAATCATTTAATACTCAGAAATACCAAAGAAACTTGATTTCCCTTAATAATTGAATATCAAAAGTATCATTCACCTTAAAAAAAAAAAGCTTATCCAGGAGATGGTTAAAGAAGAGGAAAAACTCAAAGACAATCAGCCCTCATCATAGCCTCCATTCTCTGTCTTGCCAACTCACCCAGGCAGAGCATGCTGCTAGAGACCTCCTCCATGGGCATTTCTCAGGTGCTGCACCTGGTCTGATTCGCCACTGAACTCAAGAAGAAAATTAGGCTAGGCCAGGGGCTCCCAAGCTCTGCAGCACAAAGAGCCCCCTAAGGAGCTTTTACACCTCTAGACACACAGGTCACACCACACCCTAATGAAGGCAGACCATGTGGGCTTGGCAGCCAGGCATGAGCAGATTTTTTAAGCTCCTCAGGTGACTCTAACATGCTGCAAATTTGGGGATTCACTGTGTTACATCAAACATTGATCTATAGCCACAAAAAGGCAACAAGAAAATCAGAGAACCCACTGTTACATACCACAAGTCCAAAGTTTATCAGAGGTGGAAGTCTCCCCAAGACTGAGTAGTAGTTAATAAAAACAGAAGAAACTAGTGTATATGAAAACATTCTCCCTTTATGCCAGCCTATTTTGATGAAAAAACCAACTTTCACCCCAGCCTCCAAATGCTTTATACATCACGTGAAATGAGGATAGACCATCCTTGACAGCAACAGGTTCAAAAGAACAGAACTGCCAAAGCAGTGCCATAGGGCCTTGCTTCACTTCCCTCCTCAACAGTTAAGTTTAAATAACGGTGAAATTAAGAAGCCTAAGTATCATGGGCTGAAGAAAGTTACTAAAAGAAAGGAGAAATAAACAGTGCTAACATGAAGGCTACGGGACTGTCGTCTTATGACTTGCATTCTTTATAATCTTTTTCATAGCATCATGGAAAGACTATTATAGAGAAAATGGAAGTTCCTATGGCCAGGATCCTCACCTGACCCTAAACTACTTAATGATGTAATTGGCTTATTGCTACACTAATGCTTCCATACTGTAGGCAACAAGCTATTATTGACTGAGTCACTATATAAAGAGCTCCACCCAGTGCTCTGGGCAAAGGCAGAGATGGAGGTGGATTATGGACCTGCATGCAGACTGCTGGTTACAGACAAGATTCTAGTGCTCAACCTACCTTGGTGAGAATAAAGCTGGGCATAAACCCTTTTACACCAAGAACATTCCACTGTCATTTCTCGGTTTCACTGAATCCACAGTGAACTTCCTGTGCATGAAACCCTCAGGCAAGGCAACTATGTTGAGACTGATCAAGACACGGCTAATTTCTAAAGGTATCAAGTTTGTAGAAAGACCTGATTTTGCAATTTCAATGTATTTTATTAAACAATGCTACTCTATAACAATTTAGGCCAAAACATTTAAAACATACTGAGTATCTGTAACTTCTTAACCAGAGCAGCTATTAGATTAGCAAAAGGACCACACAGAATTTTAACATTTAATTTCTTACAATTTGGATTACAAATTCAGAGTTATCCAAACTTCAAAATTTTTTTATAAGGACACCTTAAAGCATTCACACATACAGTACTACTTCTTACAACCTAATAGTAATATACATTATTCAAGAGCTTAAAAAAACAATTAAATGGATTACTCTCTGGCTAAATGGGAACATTTGCAGTGCAAAGAGAGTTATGACCTTTACAAATGATTCATTTTTTATACTACTTTATCCCTTTTCATTTTGATTTCCAGCCAACTGAAGAGCCAATACTTAGAGCAAATCATTGTTTCCAATCCTTTGAGACACCAATAGATATGTCAATGGAACAAATCAGCAACACAAAGAGCAAAAAATTTATGTTCATGAGCATGCAGCAAACCCAACATAACTATCAGTAACGGAAACTACCAGAGCAAAGTGACTGTCACCTACTTTCTCAATTGGTGATTTCTTGGTTTGCTCATTTCCCTGCATAGATTTTGAACACCCCTCTTCTGCATGTGCTCTCTTTGGTTGGTTCTGCTTCAGCTTTTGTGCCCATGTTATAGATTTACTATTTAAAAAGAGAAAATAAAAATTACTCTCTTTAGATGCTGTTCTTAACACACAAAACTAATTACTAGCAGTAGAAAATATGTCAGTGAAAAATGCTTTGAGCTGTTTTTCCCATAGCAGAGAAAGAATGAATTTGTACTGATTCAACCAAACTCCTTTTTATAATATCTTTTTACCAAAGGCAAAATGAACGAAAAGACAATGTATATGGTCGGTAGCCATGGATTAAGACCAAACCCACCACAGTATCCCTTCAATTACTAAATATCTACAGTAAAAGCATATTTATTTATATGGAGTAATAATTATGGGTATGTAAGATTTGTGTTGCTATTGCTAAATACCTTACTTCATATGACACACTTCAGAAATATAAAACTGAGTATTTAGGGTGAACTAATAATTTTAAATATTTGCTTTACAAACATTCATCTATCACTCCCTTTACTAAAAGGTCTCCTGGGTCAATCAAAATATCATTAAAGTTAGAAAATCTCTTATAAAAACATAAAATTACATAGGCTTGTGTATAACTTTTGGTTTCAAATTATATGAACCTGTGTAACAAAATAGGACATGCTGAAACAGTTCTGCACTCTAGTTTTTAGCAAATTTTCTGTGACTAGAAAATATAAAAGTTATTATTTCTTGGCAAGTCCTCCCAGCTTAGGAGTCTAGTAGTCTTCTAACAATGTGAATGGGAAGAATATCAGATGTCATTAGTACAGAGTACGCTGTTTATTCAATTTTCCATAGGCAATAAATACAAGAATAATAAAATGTTCAAATACATCTCATTCTATACGGTCCAACTTAAAAGGAGCTTTATTTACTAGAATTTAAATGTAATAAACAAGAAAAACTTCCATTCAGATGATGGAGAAATTCTACTTACTTATTTGTTTTTCCACTGTATACTTCTGAAATCTTTTCACCAAGAAAACTGTGTTCAAATTCACCAGGAAAAGTGGAAATATCTTCCTTTAAAGATGCACACAACTCCTCCGTAGTATGTATATAAAAATTCTTATTTTCTATACCATCTGCAAGTGATTCCATCTGCACCACAGGTGCTCCATACTGGCCTGTAGAAACCTCTGCATGCTCCATGGACTCTCGAGGGTCCTGGGATTTGTAGGTATTTAATTCTGAGACACACAAAGTCCCGTACCCACTGCTCACTGAGCTACTATCCACATGGCAGTCTGGTTGTGATGAGGATGTTTCTTGCTGCATTTCAGGTTCTTTAGAGTTAGGGTAACTAATAATAGATTCATTTCTTTCACTGTTTTCAGAAAAAAAACCCATTTGACTTTCTGAGTATACTTTTTTGCTTGAAGGAGTTCTATCGTAGGAAGCCCAGGAAGCACTACTTGTTTGTAACTTGACTAGATTTTTTATCTCCTGTACACGCTGAAAATAAAAAGTTATAGATTTTGATAAGAAGGCATATTAAACATAACATCTTTAGAAATGTTATGAAAATATTGTGTTTAAAAATACAAGACACTAAAGAGAATATACATATTTTATCCTTAGTTTATAAACAAAACCTGATAAAAAGTATTTATCGGTTCTTCTACAAATCTGACAATATAAAAAAAGAATCACTCTAAATAACAACTTACTTGAATTTGGTTGTGGAACTGTTCCTGCTGGGCAACAATCTGTTCTTGGCATTGTTTTTCCACCAAACTGAATAGCTGTAACCACCTGGTCTATTAAATTATAAAATATTTTAGTTAAAAATAATTTTTCACCTTAATATTTCACAGAAAAATTCCTCCAGTGAGAAATGCCTTTTTAAAAATGTATTTTTAATGTAAAGTTTATAAGCTGAATTGTTTAAAAATATCTCATGCAAAAATACACAACACACGCTTAGGCACCCTTTTCTCATATAACCCATGGTTTAGGTAAATTTGAAGGTCTAGGTAAATTTTCTTCAAATGGCAACATTTTTTTATGTCATCTGCTATCATTTCTGATTAATCAAGAACAAGTAGCTGCACTTTGTATTTGTCTTAAGTTCTTCTTCCTTGTCTCATAACAACTAATGATTTTATTGAACACCGACTTGTATTTAGAAAAAGAATCCTACATCTTAAAAACAACAGTCTGGTATTATGGGAACTTACCCCTTAATTTATTTGTTCTTGAAGTTAAAAAAATCTTTTTAAAGTCAGATATTAAAAGTGTTTTACAAGTATCATAATTCCTCCAAGTGGTAAAGATACCTCAAGACAAATGCTGGGCCTAGAAGCCACAGGGCATAAATCTGCAAAGAAGTAAAAAGCTAACCTTTTCAAACAATATGGCTTCTCTCTCATCAATTTTACATCTCCCTGTATGGCCCCGGAAGATGACTGGTTAGCCAGAGACGGGTAAGAGTCCTCAAGGGAGGAACAACCTAAGACAGGCACAGTCGCAGGGGGGCCATCAGGTGAGAAATTGGGGATCAACAGTGATGAAGCTTAGAACCTCACCCCCCATTTTGAGAGAAATCTTCTGCATCCGTGAATGTTTTAATGCCCTTGTCTAGCTTGGATTAACACATAGTCTACAGGCACACACCTGATCATCTACAATTGCTCTCTTACAACACTAAACTATGTTTTCTACCTTTATCTTGCATCTACCTACCACTTCAGCATTTTATTAAAAATAAAAAAAATAATAATAATAAAGGGAGAAATGTGGGATCCACATATAAATCAAGTATAAAAATCAAACGAATATTCATATTTGACCTGATTGTTTATAGTTCATAATGCGTGATCAAAACTGAAAGTTTCTGTGATGACTGCCCTTGTACTGTTCACCATGTAAGAACTTATTCACTATGTAAGAATTTGTTCATCATGTAAGAACTTGTTCGTTATGCTTCAGAAGATTGGAGACTGACGAGAATTAGGCTTGAGATGGATTAATGATTGTGCATTGAGTGTTGACTCCCCTATACAGAATTTTATTGTTGTTAACAACCATTTGATCAATAAATATGAGAGATGCCCTCTCAAAAAAAAGAAAGTGTTTTACAGCAGCACAGCTGAAAAAGGAATAAAAAATTACTGAAAACTCATGGAACTGGTTGATGGCTCCCTTCACAGCCACTTTTAGGTCCTGATCCATGCTGATTCCCAAGAGTAGTTAGTACTGTTAGAACTAGACTAAGGCAACAGATGGTCTGAAAGGGGACATGGAAATCTCCAGAGGCTAAATTCAGTCTCAAGGCTGTATAGTACCAGACTAAGTGCAATATATATATATACAATTCAGTAATAGACAATACGCAATAATGTATGTTAATAAGCAGCTGCCATGAAAAATAGCTTCCCTGCTTAAAACCTATCCGAGTCTTTCCGCTCCTATCGCTCCTTACAAGGCCCTGCATGGTCTGGCTCATACCCATCTCCCAACTTCATCTCATCCCTCTCCTCCTTGTCCATACACATCAGCCCCTCTGGCCTCTTCCTGTTCCCTGAACCCGCCAAGACTATATTCCACCTCAATGCTGTCCTTGCTGTACCCTTTATCCAGAAAGCTCTCTCCTCCAGCTCTTAACATGGCTGGCTTCTTCCCATCCTGCAATTTCAGCTTAATTGTAACCTTCTCGAAGATAGTCTCCCAAACCATCCTAAGTTGCTCTTTCTTGTCATCCTGTTTATTTCCTTTATAGCATTCACCACAATCAGAAAGTATCTCATTTGTTCACTTTGTTAACTTGTCTGTCCCCATCTCTGCCCCCGACCCTACCTCCTGCACCTAGGACACCATCCCAAGGAAAGAGTGGGAGCTCAGAAATACAGTCTAAAAACGTATATTTCAAGCGGAATTTTTCTTGGTATTACAGACTACACGATCCAGAGATCCTTCAAGTTAATGCTGAAAGCCAGTTGTATGACCACAAAATAACAGAAATGAGTTGAAACCTGTATACCAATATTAAAGCAAAGGGAGAAAAAACTTCCAGATTAGAAAAGAAAAGCTTCAAAATGCAGTATGACAGTAATGACAAGAATTATTAATTCTAAACCAACTAACTTCACTATAAGGTAAGCTAGATCAAATCAAATTCCTTATCTTCTCAACTTACTTGTAAATTATCTTAATCAAAACAAAAATAATCAGGCATCTGTTTTCTTATTAAATCATACTAACTTAAGCAACACTTGAGGTTTATTTTTAAACTGATAAAGTTGATATTCATATAAAACTAAATTATAAAAATGATAGAGTAACAATTTACAGAACAAAAAAGGCTTAGTATTATGCCAGATACTTGATATTAACCATCCTTATGACCTTATTTAGGATACAAATTAATAGAGCTTACTCAGGATATGAATTAGTGAAGATTTTGTTCTTCCTAATCAGTTTCACAATTAATATTTTAATTCTTAAAAACTTATTTAAGAACATTATAAATACAGAGAATAACATTATTTACTTAATTATAAGAAGGGCTATTATTAGTCATTTCAAACTAAAAGGATTTACATTGCCTGCATTTTACATATTGTTGGAGGATATATGCATTTAATTAAAGTTGTGATGCATGGAATTTTTTTTATCTTATTAGCCTGAATGGGATTTCTATAGTCTAGCCTGGTGAATACCCCATCAGCTTTGCCATCCTTTGTCTGACTCCAGCTCTCTCACAACCTGCTTGGTTCTAAACAAGTAAATTTTTCTTTGTGCCTCAGTTTCCTAATTTATAAAATGGAAATAGCACCACCTCATAGATGGCTGGGAGGATTAAAATTTTAATGTAAATATGATGCATGTAAAGCAGTGATCTCCATGGGAGAAATGTATTCTGAATATCTGCAAGGCTGTGCTTGTCACAGATAGAGCAAGGGTTACCACGAGCATATTTAGTAGGCAGGGTCCAGGGATGCAAATCATAAGATGGTCCTCCACAATGAAGAACTGTCCTGTGTCCACTTTAGGTTACAAAAATAACATATATTTTCCACAGGTTTCAAATCACCAAACTGCCTACAAATATAACTACTAAGATGTTAAGTTTGTTACAGAACTTGATCAGAAATTGATTACTGTCTCAGAAAATCATGTCACCACAGTGCTGGTCTGTGTCTGCAGCAGCTGCATTCACCGTGAGTCTACTATAAACAAACACCAGACCGCTTCAGTATGTCTTTCAGTGCAGATGTGTCTGACCACTTTCGTATTGAAATACATATTATGTATTATAACTTGAATTCCTCTCCTCCTTTATATCACCATTAGGACATTATATTGATTTTTTTTAAGTGGGTACAAGCAGGTTATAACATCATGAATTTCATTTCAAGGCAATATAAGTTGATGTTTTAAAAACTGTTACAAAATAATGGTTTGGGTTCTAATAAGATTGAGTGCCACTGAGAAAAAGTGTCTAGTATACTGCCTGGAAAATAAACACTCAATAAACTGTAGATGTAATAATTATTATCATCATCATATAAATATTACTATTATACATATAAAATCAGTAGTGTTAAATAGTTAAAATGCTAAAAGAACTAAGACAATTTAATGATGTGCTTTAAAAATTTACCACGACAGAAATATTAGCAAGTATTTAAGAATGTATTGTAGTATTTCTACATAAATGTGTTAAAAAATTATTTTCCACGGAACCAAAATACATAACCTTCTCAAGTTTAAGTAGTGAAAAACTTAAGAATTTCAGGAGAGATATTTTATGAAGGAATTCTAAAAAAACAGATCACTGCCAGAGCGCTGAGCTCTGTGGAAGGTTTTGTGTTTGTTTTAGCAGTGTAGGTTAGTCCCTTACAAGTACTAGAAATCAGACAAATGTTATTCCAAAAGTAAAGTGAAAACATGGAATTGAAGAAAAAGACTTGCTCAATCCTTACCATTCCCATTCTTTCTAAATGCTATACTAGAACATCAGAGAATTTTGGTTTTGTATCCTACAGAAACATGCTGAATAAATTTGAGAAATTTTACTTAAATCACCAGGATTTCATATTCTGTCAAAGTAAGAAATATCTTAAGAAACTCTTCACGAAATAATCAATTACATGTCTACATTACAAAAATTAAGTGGTCAATCATTACTAAACAATAAAAATAATAATCTGTTACATCACAGGTGAAGGAGAAAGAGTAGGAAGAAACTGGTTCAAATGTTAAGGTGTAAGTAGCTGGGTTGGTATGCTGGCTTATTAGAATCTGTATCTTAAATTTCACAAATATATTCTGATTCTGATTTAAGATGTTGGTTTCAAAGCATAAAAGTAACAGTTTCTTTAGTTAGACATAAATTTGCCTGAAAGGCGATGTCTTATTTTTTTTTAAGCATGTTAATTCTAGTATTATAAGCTAATGAGTAAGTATAGTACTGGGAACAGTTCATAAAACATCCCACTTTTAATTGCATCATTTTACAATGGCATTTTATAGGTCTTTTGTATTAGCACCTACTGATTGCTCTACAGAAAAAACATAAAAAGTATAAAAACTTAAAACTGTGTTTTCAAAAAATTTGAATAGTCATTTATATCACTTCAATGATTATGGATAATAACTTAGAGTAACACAGTTAGATGTGGCTGCTACTAGATTCTTAAACCAAGCACTCTTTTATTCCATTTATTATACATTCTGAAAAATAACTCATATTATGATCTTAAAAGTATAGTTAATACTTAAAATCTACTGTTCTCTAAATAAAGAATAATAATGTTTTACAAGTTTTTATGAAAGCATTCCCAAATCTAGCCTTGGAGAGGTCATATTTTGGACATTATTCTATGAAACAAAATTTATACATAAATATTTTTTTAACTGTTAAATTCTTATATCACAAGTTAACCCATGGACCAAAGAAAGAACCACTGACCTGAAAAACCTATATAATTCAATGTATCTCAGCTAAATGCAATAAGGTTCTACTAAATAGAAGCTTTAATTTGTAAGTAGAACATTCAAAATATTCCAAGGTGGACTTAGATTTTTCAAAATGATGATAATTCCATGAGTTACTTAAAATATTAGGATTAGTTATAGTATTAATACTTTGGGGGGGAAAATACTTTTGGAACTCTTGCTTCTCTGAGATCATATCTTAGTTCACATTTAGAACATAAATTAATATGTCTAATCACTAATATATTGTTTAAACATACCTTTGACCTTTTTCACATTTGTTCCTCAGTTAATATCCTGACCATTTTAGCAATAAATTCAGTATCATACTCCTTAGAATATGTTTCTAGTAATTGAGAGTTTAGTAGAGGCACATTTAGAAATGTAATTATTTTTTAAATTCCAGAAATAAAACAAAACTAGATACATCACAGTTTTTCCAAAGTTCTGAATCAGTCTTCCCACTGTTTTATAGCTCTTCCATTAAAGAGGTTAGGACTTCACCTGTACCTTGAATTACAGATGGTCTGGTCTTCCCTGAGAAAGAGGATACCCCATTTGTACTAAGGTGGGGACTACTTCTGTTGAAACATAAATAATTCAAATGGTTTTCTTCATTCTACCAAAGTGTTGAATAATTCAGCAGTTCAAGATTTAGCAGAGCAGTACAAAACCACTGATATTTAATCCTTCTTAATGGCACCTTATTTGTTGAAAATGTGATCACAAATTTGTACATGAATGGAAAATAGCAATAAAAAAGACAGCACTTACTTAATAAAGAAGCCAACAGAAAGACCTACTCCAGAAGTGAGAGGACACTGCAAAGTGCCAGCAAAAAAAAAAAGTTTCTGCCAACTAATAAGCAACACGTCCAGCTTCCCCACTCTAAATTATTCGAGAAGATTATTTCACTCCAGGGTAGGAACAGCCCCTTATTGTCAGGGGGATTCTTTCCCCACTGCCTGAATTACAGTCAAGTCTCTTTAATTGGGTACTCCTAATCTGGTGTGATAAGATGATACTTATCTCAACACTATCTTTGAATAAAAGTTGTGCCAAGAAAACGAGCAGCAAACATTCAGGACTTATTTAGCCTATTCAGTGTGTAAAACAGCACTAATGCTTTCCAGGTCAGCTTGTCCAAACTTGAGTCCATTTCAGATTTGTTGTATAAAAATACAAAGCACAATTAAGGACATTAAAATTGTTTAAATTCTAGTCAATGATAGATCATTTTCATTTATTTATAGATAACCTGCTTTGTTTCAGAAAAAAGTTTTTTTAAAAAGGAAACTAAAACAATAACAGTGAAATAATAGAGTTAGAATCAGATTCATAAAAATTCAAGGGAAAGAAAAATATGATGTCCATAAATTTACATAGTTGTGTAATAATCCAGTTTAAATTTGGCAGAGTAACTGCCTGTCATGATGAAAACAAACAAGTCCAGTTACATAATTCTTATTAGAAAGGCACATTTAGGTTCCTCCAGGCAAATGAAATATTATATTCTACAAGGGATTTCTTCTAGAAATGGGCATCAAAGGGGCCACCCAGTGATAGAGAAAATACTTGCAGTAAACCAGTATAGATTACTATGGCAGACCTCTTCTAGGCCATTTCCCATTTTTTTTTCCCCTGTTCACCCTACTTTTCCTTTGATTTTATATATTCTTGTAAGCTACCTTAAATTCCTCCTGAGAACAGAGAATGAACAAACTTTTTAAGGAATTTATTTGTAATACACAGTTTCTTTTAAAACCTATCACGTTTAAAGATACTCACCCCTTTATCAGCAGGCCCTAGATTGCTGTGGTTTTTGCTTTATTATACCTGCCTTGTATAGCTGATGATCTCGCTAGAGGTCCCTGACTCTGTTGTTTTTAAGCTACTATAAACTTAGGAACTGAATAATCTAGTTTGTCAGACTAGGTACAAAATGAGAGTAAACAGGCTCTAATTAAAAATAAACCAAACATGAGATAGTTTAAAAAGAAAATACATAAAATACATTGTTTGATAGCATCTATTTTTGTCAACTTAAGAGTCTTTTTGCTTACTTCCTAGTATTCAACTTTAATTGCTACTTTCTAGATTGGTATTTCTGGAATATTTAACTGTTAATTTTTTAAAATGTAGAAACAATATTTAGTCAACTAAATTTTAAAGATATGCTTGTAATTTACCAGAAACAAAAATGTAAAGAAAACACAACTAGCAAAACAAGTTCTTTTTCACAATGTTTCCCATGCAAAAGTACCTATCTCTGGGAAAAATGAAAAAAAACATGGAAGGACTAAAACTACTCTTAATTTCAACTGTCCCTAAACAGTTCTTGATTATAGGTGGTATTTAAATGCAAATCAGTATGATGCTATTTAGTTAAATTGGTAAACTATGTAAATGAAGTTATAGTTATTTTGACTTGTTGTTACATCAAAAAAAAAAATATCTATCTACCTACTCTTACCTATTATTATTTAAGTTAAGTCCAAGAGAATGGGAAGAATTTTTTGTACCAGATTCTACAGAAGATGAAATTTTCTGTAAGGGTTTCACCAAGTCAAAATCTTCCATAGTGTACATAAATTGTTATAGTCTCTTATATGAAACTGTAGGTTCTTTCACTGCTTGAAGAAATTGAATCCAAGTCATCTTCAGATGCTTCATCATCTACAGGTATTTTCAGTTGCTAATATTCAGAACTGTGAAATATCCTAAGCTCCCAAAAGAGTCTGAAAATGAATGGAGGGGAAAAAATACTACTATAAAAAGCCACTAACTCTACCAACTGTTTTTTTGTGACTTTGGAAACCTTGATGCTTCTATACAAATCTACGTTAAAAAAAAGATAGCAACAGCATTTATAATAGCCAAAATGCAGAAACAATCCAAATGTCCATCAATTGATGAATGGCTAAACAAATGTGGAATAAACAAATAATGGAATATTTTTCAGCCATAAAAAGGAATGAAATACTGATACATACTACAATGTGAAATATTGAAAACTTTATGCTAAGTAAAAGACCACATATTGTATGATTCCATTTATATGAAATACCTAAAGTAGAAAGACTTACGGCTACTGCCAAGAGTTAGGGGAAGGCCAGATGGGAACAAAATGAGTATGGGATGTCTTTGCTGGGGGTAATGAAAATTTTGGAATTAGATAGTGGTGATAGTTGCACAACTCTGTGAGTATACTAAAAACCAAATGAACATTTTAAAAGAATGAATTATACCTCCAAAAATCTACAAGGGTGATTTGCAAACATAGCATCATCTTTTTCAGGTATACATCAGAATTTTATGTGTTTGAAGGTTCTATACATATAACACTGTACTATTTAACTACTGGAATACTTACATGCCTTGTTCATTTATTTAATAAATTCTACCAACCATCCATGTTTGTTGATTTTATACAGTGACGAGATGAACTACTTAGTATATAACTTGGTATTAAAAACAGTCAATTACAGTGACTGTGAACGGGTATGTGGGGGGGACTTGGTGAAGGGGGGAGCCTAGTAAACATAATGTCCTTCATATAATTGTAGATTAATGATACCAAAATAAAACTAATAAAAAAAAATAACAGTCAATTAAACTGTTAACAATGGTTGTTTCCCCACTGGATGGAAGGTGGGGGTGGAAGAAATGCATTTTGCACTATGCAGCCTTTATTACTCTATTATGCACGTATTACTTCTTAAAAACCTATTTGCAGAAACAATTCCATTCACAATTGCATCAAAAAGAATAAAATACCTAGGAATAAACCTAAACAAGGAAGTGAAAGGCCTACACTCTGAAAACTACAAGACACTCATAAGAGAAATTAAAGAAGATACCAATAAATGGAAACACATCCTGTGCTCATGGATAGAAAGAATTAATATTGTCAAAATGGCCATTCTGCCTAAAGCAATCTACAGATTCAATGCAATCCCTATCAAAATACCAAGAGCATTGTTCAACAAACTAGAGCAAATAGTTCTAAAATTCATATGGAACCACAAAAGACCCTGAATAGCCAAAGCAATCCTGAGAAGGAAGAATAAAGTGGGGGGGGGATTATGCTCCCTGACTTCAAGCTCTCTTACAAAGCCACAGCAATCAAGACAATCTGGTACTGGCACAAGAACAGACCCACAGACCAGTGGAACAGTATAGAGAGTCCAGATATTAACCCAAACATATATGGTCAATTAATATACGATAAAGGAGCCATGGACATACAATGGGGAAATGACAGCCTCTTCAACAGCTGGTGTTGGCAAAACTGGACAGCTACATGTAAAAGAATGAAACTGGATCACTGTCTAGCCCCATACACAAAAGTAAATTCAAAATGGATCAAAGATCTGAATGTAAGTCACGAAACCATAAAACTCTTAGAAAAAAACATAGGCAAAAATCTCTTGGACATAAACATGAGCAACTTCTTCATGAACATATCTCCCCAGGCAAGGGAAACAAAAGCAAAAATGAACAAGTGGGACTATATCAAGCTGAAAAGCTTCTGTACAGCAAAGGACACCATCAATAGAACAAAAAGGTACCCTACAGTATGGGAGAATATATTCATAAATGACAGATCCAATAAAGGGTTGACATCCAAAATATATAAAGAGCTCATGCACCTCAACAAACAAAAAGCAAATAATCCAATTAAAAAATGGGCAGAGGAGCTGAACAAGACAGCTCTCCAAAGAAGAAATTCAGATGGCCAACAGATACATGAAACAATGCTCCACATCACTAGTCATCAGAGAAATGCAAATTAAAACCACAATGAAATATCACCTCACACCAGTAAGGATCACCACCATCCAAAAGACAAACAACAACAAATGTTGGCGAGATTGTGGAGAAAGGGGGACCCTCCTACACTGCTGATGGGAATGTAAATTAGTTCAACCATTGTGGAAAGCAGTATGGAGGTTCCCTCAAAAAGCTCAAAATAGAAATACCATTTGACCCAGGAATTCCACTCCTAGGAATTTACCCTAAGAATGCAGCAGCCCAGTTTGAAAAAGACAGATGCACCCCCATGTTTATCGCAGCACTATTTACAATAGCCAAGAAATGGAAGCAACCTAAGTGTCCATCAGTAGATGGAATGGATAAAGAAGATGCGGTACATATACACAATAGAATATTATTCAGCCATAAGAAGAAAACAAATCCTACCATTTGCAACATGGATGGAGCTAGAGGATATTATGCTCAGTGAAATAAGCCAGGCAGAAAAAGACAAGCATCAAATGATTTCCCTCATATGTGGAGTATAAGAAAAGAAAAAAATGGAAGGAACAAAACAGCAGCAGAATCACAGAACCCAAGAATGGACTAACAGTTGCCAAAGGGAAAGGGACTGGGGAGGGTGGGTGGGAAGGGAGGGATAAGGGGGGAAAAAAGGAGGGGGCATTACTGTTGGCAGACATAATGTAGAGGGGGCACGGGGAGGGTTGTACAACACAGAGAAGACAAGTAGTGATTCTACAGCATCTTACTATGCTGACGGACAGTGACTGTAATGGGGTATGTGGGGGGGACTTGGTGATGGGGGGGGTCTAGTAAACATAATGTTCCTCATGTAACTGTAGATTAATGATACCAAAATAAAAAAATAAAAATAAAAATAAAAACCTATTTGCTAACATCGATGGAGCTAGAGGGTATCATGCTCAGTCAAAAAAGTCAGGCAGAGAACAAATACCAAATGATTTCCCTCATTTATGGAGTATAACAACGAAGCAAAACTGAAGGAACAAAACAGCAGCAGACTCAGACTCCAAGAAGGGACTAGTGGTTACCAAAGAGGAGGGGAGGGGAGAGGGAGGGCAGGTGGGGAGGCAGGGAGAGGGGGTTTGTGGGGCATCATGATTGGTGTACATGGTGTGTGTGGGGTCACGGGGAAAGCAGTGTAGCTGCTCAGAGAAGACAAATAGGGACTGTGGCATCTTACTACAACTGAAGGGATAGTGATTGCAATGGGGTATGGGAGGGGGCACTCAGTAATACGGGTGAATGTAATAACCACATTGTTTTTCTTGTGAAACCTTCATAAGAGTGTATATCAATGATACGTTAAGAAAAAAAGAGAAAAAAAAACTATTTGCCAGGTCAACTGAAACTTAACTGAAGGTACCTATACAGAGGCAAGTTGGCTACAAACGAGTGAAACAGTATGCCTCCCTCTTGGAGAATTCATGTATTAAAAAAACCAGCAACAGAGCAAGAGAAAAAGGTTGGGGAGGGGGAGACAACCTATGCTGCTTACAAGATGTTAAGTTTAGGGAATGCAATAGAGGGAACATTTTCTAGTATTCTTGTTCGTCTAGGTTCCCATTTTCTCAAGCCTGGTTTTACAAAACACAGTCTTAAAAACATAGGAGCATTTCCTTCGGAGACAGGTGTGAAAGCAAAGGGTAACCGGACCTAGCTAAATGGAGGGCTTCTCAGTGGCTCAGTCCAACACCGATCACAAATGGGGTATTGAAAAAGTCGGGGAGTGCACCTTCCAACCTTTCAACTGGCATTGAAAATACCTGGATTCAGATCACCTTGCTCTTCTACCAGGAAAACACAAGCTCTCCAGGGACGTGGATCTGCAACCCCATGTATTATTTACCCCGCTGAGATAATCCGGATACAGAAGATCCAGATGAGAAACCTCTTGAAATGCAACTGTGCTTCTCCATCAGGCGGCGGTGGAGGTGGGGGTGGGGGGATGTGAGTAAGGAATCAAAGGGGAAAAAAACCCGATATACAAAGCAAAATTTTTAAACTGACATTTTTACATTTCCCAGCAATAAAATATGACGTTTTTGGTCCCCCCAATCCCAAGTAAAAAAGGGAGTTGGGGAGAAAAGGAACGACTGACTGCGTTTTACTTTGCTGGGAGCCTGACGGGGCAAGGATGGGAAGACTTAAAAGAGGTTTGGAGGCCAGATCCTGACATTCTTGAGCTCACAGCCAGACCTCAGTTGCTGGTGGCGGCTCCCGCGTCAAAGTGGGAAGGCGAGGGAGAACCCACGCAGCCACCTAAATTTGTAGACGGCATCGAGGCGGTAGGAAAAGCCACCGTTAGAACCACTACAATCGTGATTCCCAGAGTAAGGCGGAGGACGCTAAAAAGAAAAATCCCCCAACCCCCACAACCCCCCAGTAAGGGGCGCTCTGCAATTGGGCCGCCCGGGTGTGACTCAAGGACACTGGATCTAGAAAAGGCGCACGGCCGCAGGTAAAGCCCCCACACTCCAGAGGGCTGAAGTGGTGCTGCGTCCTGGGGCCGTCGTCCTCCCCCGCCCCAGCCCATCAGCACTCTCAGGGCTCCACTAAGACCGTGTCTTCCACTTCTCGTCCCCTGTACACCGCAACTGGCAGCTCCCACAAGGCCGGGGGCCGCTTACCTGGCCGCCGCTCCCCCTACCGATGTCAGGGTCTGGGGAGCTACCTCTCGCAACCGTTAAACTGGAGGGAGCGTGCGCGCGCCCGGTGTCTTGCCTGCGATTGGCGGCTCGGAAGGGGGCGGAGACGGCCGAGCTGCGGCACGCGCAGTGACCTCTCCCTGCACTACCTTTGGCAGCTCGCGCCGAAGAGGAGGGCCCGTCGCTTGGGAAATGATGAAGGAGGGGGAGGGGCTTATAGCAAGTCCTCTCGTCTGATTGGCTCTCTGGGAACCTACAGTTGCCTCGCGGAAAAGAAGTCTCAGATCCCCGCATGCGCAGTCGATAATGGTGAGTCTCAGGCAGGTGAGGGAGGCCGTGGCGGGAGTGTGGCGCCTGCGCAGACCCGGGAGCCCGGCTGCCGTCCTTTTGCGGTGATTCGGCCTACCCAACGACATTGGGGGCGGGAGGCTAGAACCTGAGGCCAGGTAAGCGTCTGCGAAGAAGCCAGGTACTCAAACGGTTGTCAGAGTTGTCAGGAGCTCTGGAAAAAAAGACTAGGAGCCGAAACGGCTGAATTTTCCGGCTCGCGATCCTGAGTAGCGTAGCCAGTTGACCTGAGGCCTCCCTGGTGGTGAGGTGACGCTGGCCCAGACTTCTGACCTGTTTTCTTTGCACCTAGTTTATCGTGGGCTGGTGGAGGTCGGCCCCGGGGCTTGTCAAGGACTGGTGTGAGGAGGGTAGCAGAACCCACCGCCCCGGAGAGAACGGGTCCACCGAGGCCCGAGGAGGAATGGAACCATCCACTTACTAAGAGCCCAGGGAGCTCGTGGCACGCAGTACGTGCTGTTTAAGGCTGGCACTTGGTAGGTATCGGCATCGCCCTTGCCAGGCTTTCCCAAGGACAGAGAAGCCGCGTCCCGTCCTTTGGGCGCCAGGCCACCTTGGTTCTCACCGTTCAGTTCACATGCTTCCGAGTAGGTAGCCTTTAAGGTATTTCCAGATTTCCCTCCAAGTGTCCTGGCCCCAAGTAAAGGGACTTCGCCAGCCCTATCGCGCAAATGTGCTTGAGAAGCCACACGCAGGTGGTGATAGGCCCTTGGACTGACAAATCTGCCAGGAGGCATTTCATCTCATCTGAGTCTGCTAACAATTATGTTTCAACAGTAGAGATTCAATCTCTGTCCAAAAACCCATTTGTGTATGGAAGATTTCAAGCTTAAATAAATTGAATCCCCTCTCCCCCTGACCCCGTTGTGTTAATCCATCAGTCAATACTATGCTCCTGTAATACCTAACCAAAATCAAATTATTTTTCAGCACATAGCTCCAGTTTTCAGTGACCATGTTTCAAACCCACCCAAAGGGGGAGTGGGGGGGAATTACTAATTTCAGTTGGTCACAAAATCTATTATTTGATATTGTAGAATCTTGCACTCACAGAATTAAGAAGTGTGAATTCTTGAGACATTTCCAAGCAGAGAGGTGTGTGTTTCCTTACAAGAAAAATATTAACCCCCAAATCAAGTACTAATTAGTTCCTAGCCATGCAAGAGGTAGGAGATCATCACTTTTGGCTACAAAATCCGATAGGCTCTGTTCAGTTTTTTGTTTTTGGCTGTGTGATTTTATACAACATTTAAATCTATTAATGTCTTAATAAACCAACATATTCTGGGGCTAGTATTCTGATTAACCTAGTTATCTTGTTAACCAACTGATGTGAAGTATTTTGGTAAGGTTACAAACACCTGATTTAAATTAAGCCCTTTGGTGGGTCCTTAATTTTTAAAAAACCAAAATGGAAATTGCCTTTGACTATTTAGACTAGAGAAAAGGAATGCCTTTTCCAAAACTACAGCTAAAAAGGTACCTTTTAAAGTCCACAGAAATTACTTCTGAGTATAAAAAACAGAAGGCTTCAGAAATTCCACTAAATAAAAAGTACAACTTCATCCAAACCTCGGCCCCATACTGGAGATTTTTGCATTACTTGTATGCAACCTTAACATGAATATTTCATTGCCTTTATAATGGTATGATTACCATATGCTTTTACTGTAATATCAAATTGCTAAAGTATCTCTCTTTTGCCTTGAAGGCTTCCAGTTGACAGCATTTGAATGGAGATATTTCACACAGATTGGGGTAAGGTCAGGCTATTCAGTAATAGTGGCCGCTAATAGCTTAGTTTCTGTCGTATTTATGTCCAAACTGTTTGTCATTTGGGGGGGCCATTCTTCCACAGCAAAAAAAATGAGGAACCCTAAATAAGTCTATACTTTACCCCTTAAACATGAGAGGACATGATCAGGTATACCATTTAAATATAAAATGTTTTGTCTTTCTTGTCTTGCATGACTTTTCTTCCTATAGTAAGTAATTTCTAAAGATCTCCATGTTTAAACCAGGACTTGCTTCCTTGGTGATTTTATCTTGCAGTTTAAGCCTGCTGGGAAGTCAAACTATTCTTGGAATCATAATTATGTCCTTGGCACCTGATTTCATAAACCACAATTTATGACCTCACCAAACAGCATAGCTTTGGTAATTTCATGGTTTCCAAATACTTCTTAAATTGGACCATACTGAGTAAAATAAACTGCAGGTCACTATTCTAGATGCCTTTTCACTCTGAGCTCTAAAACAAAAGTCCATGAAATAGCCAGTTTGCAGATTGGGTTTGAGATAAGACCACAGTTGATGAGTGTGTTAGTCAAAGGTTCTTGGGCTTTGTGGTTTAGGGATCCTAGTGCTTTCCATTTGTGGCAATACACATATCAACTTTTTCTCACGCTAGGTGATATTACCTCCATTTTACAGATTGGCACTTAGATAGGAAATGTGGCCAAAAGTGACTAAGTCATGGAGTCAAGACACTGACACAGGTCACAATGACTACAAAGCAGTATGGCCTTTTAGGGACAAAAAAATGAGAGGAGGAGTCAAGAGAAAGTTAAGGACAATGAGCTAACACTTTTTAAGGATCTGGGGAAAGAATAGATCTGGAAAAGTTATGAAGGTAAAGAAACAAGCAGTAGAAAGGATACATTTAGTTTCAAAAATGGAATACCTAATGTTCTTTCAAGGTAAATCTTCCTGAGATAATCCACATGGCATAGCACCTTCTTGTCAAATACAATAAACATATCTGAAAGTGCTTTGAAAACATTTGAGTCCTAAATAAATACAAAGGCATCATTAATGATATCAGAGGCTTTGAGACTTTTAGAGGAAAATGTAAAGTGTTATTATTGCTACTTTTTTTATGTGTTTGTCTTTTTCTAATAGTGTAGTTGATAAAGTATAAGGTTCCTGTTAAATGCCATAAATAGAATAAAATCACAGTGATGCACACAAATAGGACAGGTGTAATTTTCTGTGGATTCAAAGTTTTCTCTAAGAAAAAAAGAAACAGAATGGGACACTTGTATTGTATGAATAGAAAGCTCTTCTCTTCAGCCACTTAATTGTCTCTTGAGCTTTGCAGTAGTAAGCCTACTAAATTTAGACCAGACCCTAAGTAGTCTCCTTTAACTCTTGTCTCCCAAATCAAAAACAGCTCTCCATTTCCTCCTCCATCTATTATGCCTTTCTTATTTGAGAAAGAATTATCTGTAAATACTTACTGTGGTACAAGGTGCTTTATCTTCAGTGTAAACCCCCTGGCCTAGGAGAGGACACTGTGTTCCAAGCCTGAGCCGCAGATCCTGGGGCTTCCATCTGGGGAGGTGCTCCTGCCCTTCTCAGAATTGCAGACAGTTAGGAGAGGAGGATGAGCTACATGTGGAAGTTGTAGAAAGGCTGCTTTATTTTCACTCCCATTCTGCAGGGAGCACCAAAACAGAATTATTCCTAAGGATTTCTCAGAAAACCATTCTCTCACTTAGCTTCTGATGCCATTAGCTGGCCATTTTACCTTGTTAATGCTACAATGTTGCATGTCAAGTCTGTTCAAACTGACTGTTTGGTCCTTCACCATTGATGAGGTCATGGTTTTGAGACCTGCTTATTTTATCCCTTTATTGCGGAAGGGGAAACAAGACCCTTACTGAGCAGATAATCAGCACTTATGAATTCTGGTCTCAACTTTTTAAATACTATAAGCATAAGAAACAGCAGTTTTAAAAGTGTCCTAGCAGCAGGAAGAACTTGCTAATTCCTGAGTTCTAGTATAATGCCTCTCAAACTGTGGGAATGGGCCTCTGACTCACCCAAAGATCTCAAGACACAAGTTCTCCTTGAGAAAGTCGGGTAGAGCCTGACGTTCTCACTCCTAACATCCACATGGTGCTGTTGCTCCTGTTCTGTGGACCACACTCTGAGGAGCAAGATTCTGGAGCTACACTGTCCAGTACAGTAGCCACTGGCACGTGTGGCCAGTCCAAACTGACATGTGCTGTGTGAATACACCCCAGATTTTAAAGACTTCATATAAAAAAAAGATGAAATAACAATAATTTTCATATTGCTTACAGGTTGAAATACTTTGGATACATTGGGTTTATATATTAAATCTTTTTAAATATAATCAACTTCAGTTTCATTTTACTACTTGGACTGTGACTACTAGAAAATTACCTATTTCACATGTGGCTTGCATTATATTTGTATTGGACAACACTGTTCTAGAACACTAATGCAGTAGAAGCAACATTTTTGGTATTTTTTCAGATGACCCAGTTTCTCAATTCTCTTGTTACCATTTCACCCTCCTCTGTTAGCTCAAATCAACATTCGTTAAATTATTTTCTCTAAATGTTACCCTTTTCTACCCATTATCCTCCTTTACACTTTCTCCGTCTCCGTCTCTGCCATCATGATCCTGGGGATCACACCAGCAGTTAGACAGTCCTCACAGCCAAGATACAAGCAGCACCTTTGCTCAGAGCCCTTGGCCATGACATTGAAAGTGTGTGGCTCCTTGACCAGCAGCAACAGCCTCACCTGGTAGATGGCTAGAAATGCAGAGTTTCAGGCCCTACCCCCAGACCTAATGAACCAGTTTCCCATTTAACAAGATCCCCAGAGGATTTGTCTGCACTTGACAGTTTGAGTGTGAGGGCTTTAACAATCATCTTTCCTAAAGCACCCCATTTTAGTTAATCTCCACATCTGTTCCTTCAGATAGAGTTGATGAAGTTTCTGCAAGATTGATACACCATGGAAGCTGTGGCTAACAGAAACTAGCACTCTCCCTTTCTAAGAAATATAAACAGTGAATTTCAGTCAAATGGCATCCAGAAGGTGAGTCCAGAGATTAAAATCCTAGGCCTTCTTGAAAATCGATTCACATACCCTTTCTCTCTCTAAGAGACACCAAAAGGAATGGCATTACCATCCCCTTTACCACTTGAGCATTAGACCTGTGGGAGAAGCTTCATCTCACTGCATCTAGATTAAATTCTGTGATTGTTTGCTACAGGCACGGGCCACATTCATGAGCTGAACATGCCATCCCCAGGCTAGCGTCTTCCTGGGTTTGGGCTGACTGAAAGCCAGAGGAAGGAACTACGCTGCTGGGTCCAGGTCAGGAAGAGAGCACCTCATAGGATGCAGGTTCCAAGTCTGATAACGAGCACCCAGGTGACAGGGACGTAGGAGTCTGTACATGCTGTCCACCCGTGGCATTTATCCATTTAGGGTTGTCTTGCATTTCTCTTTTATGCTCCAGGCTCTTCAGGCTCCCAGAGGCCAGTGCCTGACACATAGATGTTGAATATATATCCATTGAACAAATTAACAACAATCCCTTTTGTAAAGGTCTCATACCTATTATCTCTGACTTGACCAAGTGAGAAGGGACAATGAGAGAGGCTTTAATGAACTGCAGTCAGCTGCTTAGTGCAGAAGCTGTCATCAAAGGAAAAGCAGAGCTGGGGGCAGTCAGGGTGGAGAACCAGCCCTGAATTGAAGCTCACACTCACAGAAAGGAAGTAGGGCATCTGTCATGATTGCTGGCTTCCCTTTACTAGCACTTCTTGCTAGCATTTTTCTTTTTTTTTTAATGTCACAGTGAGCTCTAATTTGAGCTGCTTTTATTGTTACCCAAAGACTTTGGGTATCACAAAAACTGAAATCCAATCCGTATTCTTCTTTGGTCTTTGGGGAAGTGGAACCTGGGTGTGTTTGTCATTTTTAGCAGTCATTGGAGTAGAGCCAAACCTCCAGGAGACACTAAAAGTATTAAGAATTGTTCGATTGGTTGTTGGAATTAGCTGTTAAACAAAGTGGCCAGTAACTGAATACTGGGGACCTTCTTGAACTCCAGTTGGGTGGGAGACCTTCCAGTGTGTGTGTCAGCTCTGAACTAGGACAGAAAGGTAGAGATTGGAAACAGTGGGCTGGTGACAAAGCAGCTGATAAAAGCACTCTCCTCTCCCTCTTTGTCTGGGAGTTTCGTCTTGTCTCCAGCTTGCTTCCTTTCTTTGTCCCTGCACTGTATTCCAATGCTGTCCTCCCGGTCAGATTTACTGATGAGCGGAAGAGAAACCCTGGGGGAGGCACTGGGCTTGTGTTCCATAATGGATCTAATCCAGGGCCTAGCTGCTGTCTGGTACACAAAGGAATTGTGTTCTGTGGGTTGAAAGTAGAAACGAGAAGGGAAATCTTGCACATTGACTTAGTCTCGTTCACTTCATCGTCTGTAGGGGAGTAGATTGTTTGTTGTAGAGAATTCAGAGAAAGTGCCTGGGTTTATCTTTTCCTGAGCATACTTCTGAAATATTTCACACACAACAAACAAAACCAATTTTTAAAGCACCACTTAGATTGACACACTGTTTCAAAACATATCCCTTCCCAGCCTTAGAGCACCACCACCACCTTACTTAATCATTCACTGGAACTGACAGAACACACTGAGTGCTGTGCTTTTCAGAAAGAAGGTAGGAATTTAGACCATATCAGTCATAGAATTGAAACCTACCACTGGTGTAAGGCTTGAAAAGTATATTTCATTATATTTATTTTCCGTAGAAATATAGAAATAAAGAATATTTTCATTCTAAAGATGACCAATGTCATCTTAGCATTAGCTAAAATACTAAGATGGACACATAAATTTAAAATAACCAAAAATGCCCATATTTGCAAGGAAGTAATGTCTAATAGCATGCATCTACATTAAGCTTCCTTGGTGTTTATCTAAAGATAGTGTGGGCTCAGTAGATGTTAGCAGTCAAAAATGATGGTGGGTAAAAGGCAAATGAGTTGAGAGCAGACCTGGTGGTTATTTGGTGTACATTTTAAGTTATTTTTTACCTGGGATGTTAGCTTAGGTGTATTCTATTCGTACATGTTAGAAGCCAGTTGCCATGAGCTAGAATTTACAGGGTTTCAAATGGTAAGAGCAGCTATTTAGAGCCTCATAGGAAGCAACTGTTAAAAAGGGCAGTACATCTGTTTTTAGTGCCCACTAATCCTCAATCAAGAAGCATTAAACAACTGGCACATTGCTAGTTCCCATAATCTACCTGAGTAATAGCGATTTTGCTAAAAATTAAGTCTCATGCCTTCAAAGGTATCACCAAAAGCCCTTCCCAGAATACTTTTTTCTCTGATCTTTAAGCCTGTGTGGGAGGAAGAGCTTATTCACCCATTTTCCAGATGAGACAACAGGCCCAGGTTGTGACTTGCCCCTATTCACATAGGGCATAACATAGATTTTTGAAAAGCACTGACACCTTTCAGACCCTCTTGCCTTCTTCCCTGTGAAAAAAGCAAAGGCTGCAGGAGTCGCTGTGCCCTCATAGCTGTCACTCCCTATAGATCTGTCTTCTTAGTCGTTTCAACCGTATGCTACATTTTGAGTATTTAAATCTTACTGTTAAATATTGCTTTCTTTTTTTTTAATGTCTTCTCTCTGACTAGACTATAAACGCCCTGAAGACAGAGGCTAGCTAGCTCTTTTTCACCTCCTATTGCTTCCTATACCTTGTATGGATGGCATTTTGAACCTAACAGGCCCTTAATAAAACCCGTTGATTTGGTAGCTCTAAACAGCGAGTGCCAGTTGGATCCTGTTACTGGCAGCACGTCTCAGGGAACAGATGTTCCTGTTCAAATCCATGAAACTGGAAACATTAAAAACAACAGTCATGACGTTGATTGATAGTGATATTCACTCTGTCAGACTGTTTAAGCTCAGCTATAAAAGACTCTCACATATTGTCGTCTTTACATTTTGATTTCAAAGACTCTCAAACGTTTAAACAATGTCACTTGACTTAGATCCTAATTCTTGCTTCATGTGCTATTTAATATTTCTTTATCAAATTATGCCCCTGTCCTTTTTAATTTCACACTCACAATCTCTTGTTCCTGAGAAAACAGCACCTCTGGGTGCTTTAAGATATTTTTGTTCGTTGTAAGAAAATATCAGCTGGCCGGGCATGTACTGCTGAGAACACAGATGTGGCAGAGCTGGAGAGAGGTGTACAGTGAATGATCTGTCCTCACTAATTCCCTCAAAACTGTACCCAGCAGGTATGTGGCCGTCGTTTGGTTCATAAAAGATCGTCTTAGAACCTGAAGTATAATCTTGAGAGCAAATGTATCATCCTGAAAGGCTGTCCTTTTTATCTAATTCAGGTCCTGAACAAGCAGAGCCACTCTCTATGAGCACCATGGGTTTATTTCATTTTCCTACACCACTGACCAGAATATGCACAGTGCTGTGGGGACTTTGGCTTAGGGAGAAGCCAGCATTGTTATCCCCAGGAATAGCAGTCACTCCAGTCCAGATGGCAGGCAAGAAGGACTGCCCTGCTCTGCTCTCCCTGGATGAAAGTGAGCTTGAGGAGCAGTTTGTGAAAGGACACGGTCCAGGCGGCCAGGCAACCAACAAAACGAACAACTGTGTGGTGCTGAAGCACATCCCCTCGGGGGTTGTCGTCAAGGTAGAGGAGGGAGACTGCTGGGGGTGTCCCTGAATCGCCAGCTGGCAACAGCTTGTATAGCCCAGATTTCTCCTGAGTGGAAGTGGGGTTTGGCTACAGTGTGTTTTCATCATGGCCCGGGGTAGAGGTACTGCAGGCCCCAGGCCTTCCCTGAGCTGCTCCCTGGAGGCAGAACCTCCTACACAGCCTCAGAAGCCTTCTGCCTGGATCCCTGGGAGCCAGGGTATTGCTGCCATCCTTGAATCTGGCAGGCAGCTCAGTTCTTGTAAAGCCACATGGTAGCAAGATGGCTGCAGAGGGCTCTGCGTCCCTGAGAAGCAAGCAGGCCTGGGTAGTCTGCTAGCAGGGTCAGCCCTCAGTGAGTGGGCTGATTAACTTTAGGATGGTCACATCCTCTCCATCCCTCTGTTCTCTTTGGTCAATGTCAATGACTTACCCTTCTGAGAGTGAGAGAACAGAGGTGAACCATTTACAGCCCTCAGAAGAAAGGTGCTTTGCACGGCTGTCTGTGGAAGTCTTCCCTTCTATAAAAACCCTACCTCTGGGCAGAATACTGCCATGCAGTGCTTTCTCCTGTTTCCTGGTTTAGAGTGTGCCCTGCTGCCCCTCAGGGGGACTGCCAGGCCTTGAGGTCCAGTAGAACAGAGAGCAAAGGCAAGTTTCTAATATACCCATGATTATAACAACAGGTACTTCTCTGTCCCATCAACACCAGCAGGCACTGGTCTGAGCACCTCTGCACATATCAACTCTTTTAGGCCTCACAGGCCCATGGGACAGAAGTGAAATCCAGCACAGAGAGGTTAAGTAACTTGCCCAGGGTCCTACAGCAGCAGGAGTCAACCAAGCCCAAGCCCAGTGTGTTCCTAACAGCTGTTCTTCACTGCTAAGTCTCTGAGCCCAGCGCATATTAGTTAAAACCTCAATCACTTTTCTTTTCCTCCCTGAAAAAAAAGGTTATTCATGAGCAACAAATAAAATTCTGAGATCTGACATGACTTTGACTTATTTTACGTGACTTTCTCCAAGTCTGCTTTTGTGCTGCCTTCCCCCACTTCTCAGAATTTCCTTTTAATCACACAAGGCACTCACCCCTAATAACTCAGGTGTGACATAGTGAACATTGGGCTGACTAATAATAAAGATACCATTTTCTTGCTTCAGACAGAATTTTACATTTATAAATGGTGCACCCAACATGCTTGTTCCTGGCCACAGGCTAGATAAATCAGTTGATATTTTCATTATTTGGGGACTTTTAAGTTATTTGAAGGCTATTGCTGCTTCTAAACAAAACATTCCCAATTACAAAACAATCATGGCAAAAGCCACATAATACAGCTGGGGTGTGGGCAGGGAGAGGCTGACACAGGCGGGCAAGGGTATGGTGTTTGGTCTGTCACTGACTTGCTAGGGTTCTTCACAACTGCCTTTGCCTCTCGAGTCCCCACCTGTAAAGTAATCTGCATTTAATGATTTCTGAGGTCCTGTCCAGGACAAACTGGTTTTCACATTATAAAATACTATTTCTTACAGTGCCATCAGACGAGATCAGTTGATCAAAACAGGAAGCTAGCTCGGAAAATCCTTCAGGAGAAAGTGGATGTTTTCTACAATGGTGAAAACAGTCTTGTCTACAAGGAAAAACGAGAGGCAGAGAAGAAAAAGCAAGAAAGGAAGAAAAGAGCAAAGGAAACCCTAGAAAAAAAGAAAGTCCTTAAAGAACTCTGGGAATCAAGTAAACATCTCCATGGAGAAGGAACTGCAGATTCTGAAGAGTCTGCCAGGCCTTCCAAGGGATAGTGGTGGTCAGTTCCATCACCAGTGCAGTCACAGAGCTTTGAAAGAACAATTTTTGATGGACCTAAAAGACTTCACATTTTTTTAAACTGTAATGAATAGAGATGCACACTTCAAGAATAAAACTATAAGGAAATACAAGCTCTGAAAAAAGGATAGTGGCTACTTTGTGGGACAAAAGGGGCCATCAGTGGAAGGGCTGGCTATTGGCACAGCTGACAGGGTTCTTTCCTGACCTGAGTAGTCATTAAGAAGGACATCACCTCATTTTGCTGAACTACATATGTGGTTGTATCTTGTTGTATTATCAAAGGTGAGAAATAAGTTTTTTAAAAGCATTAATGTTCATAAGGAAGGTCCATTTTTATGGAAAACTATAGAATGGAGTCAAACATTAATAGCATTTAGTACCACCTTGTCATCCGCCAAGAGGTCCCTGCTTGTGATGTCGCTTACCTTAAAATCAGGTCGAGAATATAAAACAAGATGGCAAGATTTGCAGGTTAGAAAGTTCCTTGCCCATTTACCCCATTAGCGTAACGGACTGTGTGTTGCCAAGGAACCCTCTTGGTGTGGAAGGACACTCGTCGTCCCCTTTATGTTGATTTCCAAGTAGATCTGCTTAAGTGATAAGGTGATTTTGTTTGTAAATTCACTCAAAACCATGACTCAAACTGGATTTGACCTTAAAATTGTTGGGGTTCTTTTAAGGCATGGTTAATAGCCTGGCTTGTTAATACATCAGGAATTCACGCCTTAAACAAGTAGGGGAAAACCATGCAGTGAGAAAGCCACTGTTGTAAACAGCCTGCCACCAAGGCCAGTCCATCCGGCAGGCCCAGGGTACATGCCCAGTGCATGCATCCAGATAAATTTACCTCCAGTCAGCCAGGTAGAGGTCGTCTCACCTTGGAATGACCTGATTTCAAAGCTTAGTTCTGTGCAAGGCTCTCCAGACCTCCAGCTGCTATGTCCAGGACCATTCCCCATTTCAGCTTCCACTTAGAAGGGAAGCAAGTAAAGCAACCTGAAATGGTACATAAGCTAGTAGTGGGAAAGGAAACTTGGGAGCTGTTGACAGGAGGCACAGAGGCTTCAGTTTGTCTCTTTTCTTGTACCTTTTTAAATTTCTTGTCATGTGCTTGAAGGAGATGTAGACAAACTCTAGCACCCATTCCTTCCTACCTTTAGACCTGTCAAGGCTGGGACTTGCCTCAAACCTGCAAAACTGGCTGTGTCCCTCATTTGTCTTAGTCTGTCCCTCACCAAAGTGAATCCTGGTAAGTGTCTAAGGCGTGTGGTAAAAATCACCTCAGAGTCCCTTTGGAAGGCACAGCTGGAGGCCGCCACATGGACTCAGCACCACAGCAAGTAATTCTTCCAGTAAACACCAGATGAAGTAGCAAGCTTGAGTTTGGTGGCTGCATTATATGAAAAATAGATTTCCTATGGCACCCAGGCAATGTTCACAGGATAAATACCTATAAACTGAGATGGCCTAATGGTGGGCAGGCAATGGGCTAAGTCAGTAACACTGCTCCTGCTATTATTTTCTTTCCTGGCATTCACTTAAAATCTGCCACAGTTAAAATGCACCATAATATAACTTCACTTGATCCCTGCCTTCTGACAACACAGACATGTTCTTTCTGTGGCCCATGGTGCTGATTAACGTCATCACATAAACTGTTTTTGGGCTGGGGGAAAATACCCTTAGATAGGTTATTTCCCATTCTCACTGAGGAACTATTTTTTAAAATACCACTTACGAATTCAAGGAACCCACATCTTAATACAAACTTAATGAAAATAAGCTTTATTACATCAAGTAATAAATACATACAAAGATGCAAATGGTTTTAGTCATTTTCTTCCAGATGTCTGGATTGACTTACAGGAAGGCGAAAACTGAAGTCTACATACAATCTTATTAGCAAGAAAAGTTGGGGGGAATCCTTGTTAGGTTTGGTAAGTTGCTCTTTCTTCTGTATTTATAACTTGTGCATTTTTAAAATTGACTTCAAAGCACAAATAGTCATGCAAATGCTGAAGCAAAAAAGAAGTTACATAGAGACACTGTATGGCAAACGGGGACTGGCTACTAAGCAAAGCGTGCCATCAGTATGCACTAAAAACCAAACCCTTAGAGTTGTATTAGCTTATGAAAAGGAACAAAGAACAATTTGAGTAACAAATGTATTCAAAAGAAGATGAACGCAAGACGCTGGCATCTTGGAGGCAAACTAGTTTGCTGCGAGACCACTTTTACGTGCATCTTTTTGAATCAATGTTTAAAAAACAAAGACCCGGGTAGTTTCTAACTAATTAAATTGTAAATCCTAATCAACTGCAAAATATTTCTCAATCTCAAGAGACAGTAGGTTCCAAGCCCAATGAGCCATGGGGCTCGCAGAGGAGAAACCAAACTGTTAACCATTTTGAGCAAAAGTTTCATCTTAACAGAGAAGATGAACTGTAACTTCCCTCCATCGGAGGGAAGATGGAAAACCTTTCCACACTAACAAAGCAGCTAGGATCTGGCATTCCGTTCCGTCTCAGCCAAGCACTCCCGAACCAGCCCTCTTGCATGAATGATGCCTGCAAGAGAAGCAGAGGCTGGGAATCATCCAAAAGCCATTCCAGAAGACGACAGGGTGCTTCTCACTGCCCCGCTGTAAACCCCTCTGTCTGGAAGGGGACCCAGGACCTGCACCCAAACACCCAGGACTCTTGCAGTTTGAAAAGGCAGTAACACCCCCCCCACACACCTCTCAAAGATCTCCCTCCTAGCCCAAACTCTTCATGTCTCCTAAAAATTCCTTTCTGCACTCAAGGTGACAACCAGTAAGCTCTCTTTTCATGACATGTTGACAGATGAACAGGTGAGTGTGTCTCTACCCAAACTCTTTAAGCCTGACCCACTTTGGAGATTCCATGTCTTTAACTCATTATGCTTCTCAACTTCTTCGGACCCTAGAAGGGGCCTGAACAATGTCAAGGAGGCCCACACAGCTGACAGTGCAGAACATCTACTGCTTATTCATGTCCAAACTTGGTCCATGTGGGTTCCTCCTGTAGGTACCTGAACCACCTGCCCCATTACCCTTCCCCTGCCTTTCATCTCCATTTGGTGGTTATCTTTTGGACTTGGTGTTGGATTTTCTTCTGGCCTTTAGTGGACTTCATGAAATATTAATCTCAATTTATAAGACACCAAGAATCTATTTCTTCTAAGAGACAACACCTAGAGGGTTAGATGCCCACACGTCACAGATCTCAGCTTCGGAAAACACTTTCTGTAAAGGGCCAGACAGCATGTATTTTAGGCTTTGCGGGACACATGGTCTCTGTCACAACTCACTCTGTCATTGTCTCATGAAAGCAGCCATAGATATACATAAGCAAAGGGTGCGGCTGTGTCCCAATAAATCTTTATGGAGAATGAAGTTGGAATTACATATAATTTTCACATGTCAGAAAACTTTTTTTCACCACTAAAAAGTGCACAAACCATCTTAGGCCCACTGGATATAGTTTAACGACCTACCAAAAATGCACCTGAGTCCCTGGAGCCCTGGGTAACACCTTCTCACCCTATGACAAATGTGGCTCACTTGGGCTCAGCCGCTGATCAGGATGACTGTGGGACCAGCTGCTCGCTCACCCAGTATATGCCTGAGTGGTCACTGGGTATATCCACGTGTTGACTTGAACCACCAGCTTGTTGGGGGACCACAGATCACTTAGACTTTGGGGTCCAGCATATTCCCAGGGATTTCCATTTGGGTAACCAGCACTCCCATTACTAGGACCATCTCACTTCCTCTGCAAACAGTGGCCTGGGCAGCAGGGTGATGGCCACCTGACCCCAGGTTGGACCAGGGTTAAGGTCCACATCTCTCCCCCAAAGACTCTTCACTGCAGCCTCAAAGTGCCAGCTCCCCACCATGCCTGGGCCTGTTATTACCCACCTGGCCTGTCTCTTCACCAACACCAGTAAAGCCCGCAGCCTTCCCTATCACTGCAGAGTCATGGCCTCAAGTCTGTCCCCCTTTATGCTCAGATTTATCACCAAGGAACGCTCCTCTCATTTCTTTCTAATGTTGCCCCTCCAACCTTTTTAAGAACCCCCAAGTCCCTCCTAAAATTAGATTCACACATAGGCCATTGCTGCTCTGAACTGCCACTTTCTAAAATAGTTGTTCTGTTCTCCCCTCGGCTCCTCTTAAGGAGGTAGAGGCCTATTCACTGCCTCCTGAAATCACCTGGCCGGTTACATCTTCACAGGAATCACTTTTTCCTGTGATTTTCTCCCACCCACCTGCCCTCTTCAGTTGAGAAGGAACCTCAGTGTTCTCACTTCCCTTCCCCAGACTAGGACAGACCCGCTCCCCCCCTTGGAGTTGACAGCAGAAGCCAATGCAGGACCCTACAACTCCATTTTCATCGGCCTTGCCCGTTTGGCCCCCTGCAGCTCCCTGCAATCAGTGTCTGCCAACAGGAGCAGAGTAGGCAAGGGGGCAGCTGCAGGAGCCAAGGTACAAAGATTCCTTTTTAAAGCAGGTGGACCTTCCCGGGAAGCATGCAGGGCAAGGAAGGCTCAGTGCTGGGGCTGCCCTTCTTAGAACCCTCATCTGGCTGCCATTCCCATCAGACCCCAGACAGCCTACATCCCCAGATGCACTCACCCCATCTGATGCCTCCACAACCAATGTTAATTCTGTAACAGAACTGGAGCCCTGTAGCATAGGGGACTCCTCCCCACCCCAACCGTCCAATTTTTTCCCAGAAAATCTTTTAAAACTGGGCCATGCTCTGGGTCACCCCACAGCAAGGTAGCCCTGCAGGAGCTGGGCCTGTGACATACCCCGCTTCAGCCTCTCCATGGCACTCTTGCTCCCTGCGTACGTCGGCCTGATCTCTTTCCCCAGCTCTTCAATGATGGCCAGCAGCTCAGCATATTTGCTCTGGGGTGCCTGACTGTTCCCCGTTCCCTAGAATCAGAAAGAAAAGGGTTCGGATGGATTGAACCCTGACCCCAGTGCCGTGGTCAGAACCCCACCACATGCCCATTCACAGCAAGGGCAGGGCAAGGAGGGGCCCCAGGCAGGTTGGTGGAGGGAGAGCTGCCTGGCCCAGACACGTGGAGCTGCTGCCTCCACAGGCACCAGGCACGTCCCCTCTGAAGGACAGCTCCAGGCCAGTAAGCTGGTCTTCCCACTGTCCCAGCACACTCCAGGAAACCACCCTGTGGGCTCCAGAAAGCCCTTTCATCATCTCATGTGAGGAGAGGTGGACTGGCCTGTCTCGCCAGGAAAGGGGTCACTGAGGTCACCCAGACAGATGAGCAAGTATGTCCCAGGGGCAGTGGGCCCTGAGCAAGTGGACAAGATGGATGCACACCTAGGGTCAGCAGACTACCACAGCTCCAAAGACCATGGGGACGGGGCCCAGAACGTGCTTATATTCATCCACCCCACAGACCCCGAACAGCCCAGAGCAAGCACCCAGGTCAGCAAGGCCACCTGCTCGGGCCTCCCCACACCAGGTGGCACCAGGGCAGGCGCCCCCCCACAGGGCCCTCACCTGCTCCTCCCTCCACCACCACCTCTGCTTGGCCGCTGGGTGCCCCCTCCTCTCCTGGCCCAGCTACACAGCATCCTCCTGCCACCTCTTGGCCTCCCGGTCCCCCTTCCTTTCCTCCTGCCACCACCGCTTCATGGCCTGGGAGCTACACTGCCTCTCCTGGCCATGCCTCAGCCTTGTCCTCCTGCCACCACCGCTTCTTCAGACTGTCCTGTGTCCACTTCTCCAAGGACAGGAACAGCCTGGTGGGGCATGGCCACGAGCCACCTCCTACCAAGGGACAGCCTCCATGGTGACATCAGAATGCAGCCAGGAGGTCGCTGCATTCTAGTAGCAGAATTCTTGCAGACAAGAATTCTGCGGCTCATGACCCACAGCAGGGCCTGGCTGCCAGCTGCTCAGAGGCAGTGCTGCCCTACAGATGTGGTCAAGGCCAAAGCCACAGCCCGCTCCAGGGATGCTCCTCCTGGCTCAGGAGGTTAGTGCCTGTGTCAGCTCCGGCGAGGAGACCAGCTCCTGACGAAATGTATCTGGATTCCATTAGGATTTGAACCCTGTCCCCTTTTCACTGGGGCCCCGACCTCGCGGGGAGTGAATGGGTATGGGGCCCCTTCCCTCCATCCAAGCTCAGGCCTTACTTCCCCAGGAACCAGGCCCAGGGAGACGCACCAGAGAGACATGGGGGTCGGGGGGTGCCCCAACGGCAACTGCAGCACTCAGGGCTTCTGGCCTGTGCCTGGGCTCTCCCACCCCTGTCACCTCAGTGTCCCCGTGAAACACCTTGCCATCCCTATGTTCTGATGCCTCAAGTCCTGAACATGAGCCCAGCTAGGACCTCGGGTTGAGGAAGCACAGAGGACTGCTCCCATCTCACTGCTACCCCTTGTTTTCTCCCACCAGCTCCCTGTCCCAGTGGGGAAGAGCATATCTCGGTGCCTGAACCGCCCCTGAGCCTCTCCCACCACATGTTGCCCCCACTGCCATACCTGGGTGTAGCCTAGAGATGGTGGCCCATAGTCACTCAGCAGCTGGCGGTACTGTGAGGATGTCGCCATACTGGTAGAAGGCGGATGGATGCTCCCAGCTATGGGTGAGGAGAAAGCATTTAGGAATTGTGCAGCCTTGGCTAGTTGTACCTAAAGCAAGGACTCTGGGTCCTGCAGAAATTCCCTGCCCAGGACCTGCGCCATCAGTGGTCTTCTGTCTTTGTAGGACAGAGAACATCACTCCTGCCCTCTAGCTGGTGTAGCTGACACTCGGCCCAGATAAGGGACAGTAAATGCAGCTAACGGGCACTGCCCTTCACACCCAGCACCACAGCAGACCCTGCTCATAGGTCATGAATTCCTTCCTGTCCGTGGAGTTCAAACTGGTAGTAAAGGTGAAGTTTGCTGCTATTCTCAGCCTTATCCTGACCAGTCCCTGTCCCCATTCCCTGGGTCCTGCTCCCTAGAAATTAATAACCTAGCGCCACTCACTGCCCCAAGAGCCCACATGCCACTGAAGCTGGCCCATACCCGGGCTGAGACTTCCATGAGCCCCCTCCCCAGCTGGGCCACACTGTGAGGAAGGCAAGGCGAGGGTCTGCGGGACGTGGGACCCAGCCCTTGCTGGGGACTGCTGCACTGGACACCAAGTCAGGAATCGAGAGCACACCACAGCCTCTCTGCATGTCCTCAGACAAGGCCCTCAACCTCTCTGAGCCCCTGCTTCCCCCTCCCCAAAGAGGGGACAGGAGTCTTGACAGTCTGATTCTATGCCCGGATGGCTCATACCAGAAGAGGGACTACAACACTCAGAGACACTGTCCCTCAGCAGTGAAGAACCACGTGGGGCCAGGGCCTCCTGGATGGGGGTGGGCAGGTCCTTGGCAGGGTATTTTCTGGCTCCAGCTCAAGAGCTGGAAGCATACAGACCCATAATGGCGTCCAAGTGGCCATTAGCGGGTAAAGAATGTCCTGCAGAATTACGTAACCATGGAGAATTTACCTAGCCCTCCTCAGCAGCTGCCCGCCTGTGTCCATGCCCGGCCAAGGAGTAGCTCACCCTCTGCCTACTACCCCCTGAGCCAAACGTCTCTCACACACACAGCAGACTCTGTAGACTTTGCCCGGGGGATGGACAGCTGGTGCCAGGCTGGCCCAACCGACCAGATGCTCATCTGGTGTGGGCAACGGGAAGGGTAAGGGAGGAAGGAAGGGCAGGAGCACAAGCCGAAGGAGCTGGAAGAGGCCCCAAGAACCTGGAGCTCCTCACAGTAAAGAGAGAAGCACAGACCAGAGAGGGTGGGCGTCGCCTGGGAGCCACACAGTGCAGAGCAGGCTAAGCCCCAGTACCTGTCCTCTGTCCAGGAGCTGGGGACAGGTTTTTACCAAGCTGTCTCATGTGGCACCAGGCCTGCCCTGGATTTTCCCCCTGGAGCCCAGTTTTAGGCTCAAGTGGCAGATGCCCAACAGGGGTTCTGTCACCCCTGAGCCGGTCATAGGAGCACTGGCTGGTCTCAGCCTTGGCGCCCCTAAGGTGACAGCACATCTGCACCAGGGGATGTGCTGCTCAGGGTGGGGGTGCAGTCCAAGGAGGCTTCAGGTGTGCAGCAGCCAGATGGCCACCCACCGAGCTCCCCTTGCAGCAGCCAAACCCCACTTTCTGAACTTCCTGATGTGGGCAGTGGGAGAGCGCAGCTCCAGACCTGGGTTCCAATCCTGACTACTACAAGTTGCCACCCTTCTCTGGAGAGCAGGGTGCTCAATGAGAGACTTGGGGGAGGGGCACGTATCATCACACAGCACTTCAAGGCACCCAGAAGATCCTGCCCCTGGAAGAAGGTGAGTTGGCCAGGCAGCCCATTGTCCACACCACCCCAGCCCTCCTCTTCCCACTGTGTCTCAGCCCCAGACCAGCCTTCTATCCTACAGCCAAGAGGCTTGACCAGCCGCCTGTCCAGCTGTGCCACTCCTGGCTCTGTGACCCCAGACAAGGCCATTCCCTCTCTGGGCCTCAATTTCTCCATCTGTTTGAAACAATTCCCAACAAAGTATCTAACGTAACAGTTGTAGATTCTATTCTTCCATGGTTCTGGGGTTAGGACTGGGCTGGGGGGAGGAGTGAGGGCAACAGTCAGGGCTTGACTTCCGGGCACCAGTTGATGTGGTTGGTCAAGCCTGATTCCATGCCAATGCCAGTCCCTTACTCTTGTGTTGAGGGGGTATCTGGGGCCCTGGGGAGAGTTGGCGGAAGGGCCCCAAGTTCCACTCATGCCCTTTCCTTCCTGCAGATGCAGGGAGGGCCAGTGGGTCCAGCTGCAGGAGGCCAGGGAGAAAACCAGACTGCCCTCTGCGAGCATCGCAGACAATGCGCTCAGTGTGCGGGGACCAGGGAGGGCCCGAGCCGGGGGAGGGATTGGCAGAGGCCAGCAGCTCCTGGGGCCAGGCGCAGCTCCCCGCCCCCACACCAGACAAAGAGCGGCCTGGGCCTGGGGAGCTGGCGGCCTTCCCGCCACTTGGGGCGCCTGGGGGGGCCTCTCCAGCAGGAAGGCGGGGGCTTTGTCAAACTCCGCCACTGCCACCACAGGCCAGGCCGAGGCTTGGCAACCCGTGAGCAGGAGGCAGGGCTGGAGGGCGTGAGGGATGATGACAAGGAAGCCGGAGGAGCGGCAGCGGAGAGTCCATCTTGGATGCAAATAGCAGGGGGAGATCAGGGCTTTCTAAGGGGTCCACAGGAAGGGAGGTGGCCCCCACCAAACATCAGAGATCTGGAGACCTTGGCATTCCTCCTAGAATTCACCACAGGAAAAAGAAAAAAACCTGCATACAGGTGCGCTAGCCAGCTGACAACAGGGCTTCAGGGGTCCTGAGTGGCTGCCCGTGTCACTCTGACCCCAATGTCCAGAGGTCCCAGTTAAGGGCCCCTGCCTCAACTATTCCAGGGCAGGCCTGAGATTTCCTATCTGTCCAGGCTGGCAGCAAGACCCTCCACCCTTACCACCCCAGAGACAGATGAGGGAGGCAGGAGAAATCCTACCTGGGCCACTAAGCCTGTCTTTGTAAGGTTTGCAGACCCCTGAGGAAGTGAGAACATTTGAGAAATAGCAGCTGTTTGCTCTTGGGGCTCAGAACCCACACCTTTCCATCTGCACCCTGAATCCTAACCCTTTCCAATCCCCAAATCCATGTCGACGAAGTTATATATATATACACATATATAAATGTGTATACTGTGCATCTCATTCATGTATGCATATATATATATATACATGCATATACTTTCTAGGTCCCTCTTCAGATTTTTGGAGTTAAGAGTCAATGCTGGGAGACAAGGCCCAAAACTTGCGGCCAACTGCCAACGTGGCATTTCTGACCAGCAAGGCCAATCCCCTCCCCATCCAGGTCTCTACCGCCCCCCTCAGCAACGTGCCTCCTTTTTTTTAAAATCTGTTTCCCACCAAGTGTCTAAAGGAGAAGGACCTGGAGAGGAGATAAAGCCGATCACCTCGGAACCCCACACTTTTACCTCCCCCTCCCCACGGCTCCCTGGGTCCCCTGGGCAACCCTCTGGGTACAGCCTAAAGCTGCCTGACAACTTCTGGAGGAGTTTACCGGGACCGCCCAGCTCTAGCCCCAGGGATGGGAGAGGACAACCGGCTCCTCCTTACCTCTGCAGAAGGGGGCCTCCTAAGCCCCCGAGACTTGGGCGCTGCGAGATGCGGGACCCGCTGAGTAGTAGCCCCCACGCACCGCCCGCAGGCACTCAGAAGCCCCCGGTCTTCTCCAACTTCGTTCACTGCGCGCACGCCTGCCGAGCCTCCCGCGTGTGGCGTTCTGGGCACCCCCGCTCCCTGGCGCCAGGCCGAACTCCCGCTTATTACAGACTTTCCTGCGCCCCGGTGACCCCGGCGCCCCCGCACCTTCAGGGGCGACTGCACCTGGCACCTCGCCTCCCCCCAGCCCTGGCCACGCGGGGCCTGGTCTTGCACGTGGGGGCCCTGCCGCCCGCGCCCCCAGCCCGGGACTGCGTCCCACTCCCCAAGCGCGACCCGGGCCCCCGCGCCCAGCTCCTGGCACGGCCCGGCCGCTCCCGACTCCTGCCGGCAGGGGCCCTCGCCGAGCCGCCCAAAAGCCGGAGGAAAAAGGAGCCGAGAAAGCCTCCCCCGCCCTCGGCCGCCGCGCTCCCTGCGAGCCCTCGGCCGCCAGCCTGGGGGTACGGCGGCGGCCGCCCGCGCCCCGGGCCCAGCCCCGGCCCGAGGCCGCCCGCGGCGCAGGGCGCACCGCGAACTTTGGCAGCGCGGGCGCCGGAATCATGGCGGCGGCGGCGCTGCCCCGGGCCGGGGCTTGGTGCCCCACGCCCCGGCCGCCGCGGGCCCCCAGGAGCCGGGGCTGGGGCCGGACGCGCGGGCCCCTAACTTGGCGGCACTTGGGGCGCGCGGCCCGCGGGTTGCGCTCACTCACCGGCGTTGAGGGAGGCGGCGGGCATGTGCGCGGCCAAGTTCGGTTTGTAAGACATTCCCCCGAGCGGTGGGGCGCGCCGGGGCGCCGCGGGGCCAGGCCCGCGAGGGCAGCGGCGGCAGAGGGGCCGGGCGGCGGCGAGGCGGGCCCGGCGTCCGTGCGCCCGTCCGTGCGCCCGCCGAGCTCCCGCGCACTTTTTGTTGTTGACGGCTCGGGCCGCACCGGCAAATATGGCCGTCCCTCACCCTGACACCGCCGCAGTATATCACCCATACATCGGGCGGCGGGCGGGCGCAAGGGCGGCCGCAAACTTTAAGCGGAGCCAGCGGGGCCGACCCGGGCCGGGAGGGGGCGGCCCGGCGCGCGCCGCCAGGCGTCAGGGGGCGGCTCCGCCTGCGGCCGCGCCCCGCGCCTCCTGCGCTCGGCGCCCGCAACTTGGCAAAGTTTGGGGGGCTGGGTCCCGGCAGCGTCCGGGGCCCGAGTGAATCCCTTTCTTGCTTCTGGGTTGCAGCGTCTGGAGATTTGCTGTTTTGCCTTTTAAATTTTTTTTTAATAGGTAGGATTTCAGAATTACTTCCCCCACACACACACTTGACTGTGGGAGCAGCGATGGAAAATTACCTGGATAAGATGGTGGCGACTGGTATTTTTAAGTACGTAGATCATTCCAGACGCCGAGGTCTGGCTACTTCCCAGAATAAGAACAACCAGTTCTTGACATTGATTTCAAATAAATTCACGTCTCTGTCTGTATTAAGTGGTTTTTAACCCTTTGGAAACCTACGACTCCTTTGAGACTGACGACAGCCTGAGGCCTTCTCCCCTGGAAAATTCGTCCTTTGTCCACATGATTTGCATCTTAACTCATTCAGGTATTTAAGAAACGCCTACTATGTATGCGCCCGGCACCGTTCTAGGCAGTAAGGATAGATGAAAGAACAAAGTTTCTGCTCTCCTGGAGTTTACGTGGCAGTTTTTGACCCTCCTTCGACCCCACCCCAGCCCATCCTCACATCTGACTGAAACGTAATCATCAACTACATCGTGGATTAGATGACTAAGCTTTTGAAGGTATTGTTTCTCGAAGTTGTGCTTGAATTGTAAAGCTCATCAAAATATACAGGACTCCCATCCTTTTCGGCCGTTTTCAGTCGCCGAGCTTTGCAGATGTCACAGACATTCAGACACATCTGGATCTAATGAAGAAGGCATCACCCTCTGCCCAGCAGAGAAGAGATACCACACTGCCTTCCCTTTAGGACTGAAAAGTGCAGGTGACACCTCTCCCCGGCTTAACCAGCACTCTTTTCTGATCAGCTGTAAGCTAGTTCTATCAAGGATGCTCAGTGAAATTAATAATAAATCAATGCCTCCCCCACAGTACTGTGCGATGGCATTGTCCGATAGAAATAGAAATGCAGGCCACACCATGTCATCTGAAATGTTTTAATGGTCACATTTTAGAAAGTAAAAAATTGGTGGAATTAATAGTATATTTAACACAGGATATCTAGAGCAGTACGATTCCAATATGTAATGAATATAGGTAATTATTACAGTATTTTACATTCTTTTTATCACAAGTCTTCAAAACCCACCATGTGTTTTACACTCACAGCATATGTTAATTCAGACTAGTCACATTTCAAGAGCTCTTTAGCCACAATAGCTAGCAACTTTCCTATTAGACCAGTGCAGGGCTAGAAGATACATGCAGAAGGCTCAGGAGGAAGACACACCTGGATATTGATTCTGCCTCTACCACCTGCTGTTTGACTGGGCCTCCACCTCCCTGGGAGAATTCTGAGCTCAGCGGCCTGCCCTGGTCCCTTCTCCAAACGTTCTGCGCACGTCTCTTTCAATATGATTTTATTTTTATCACTCACGCTTTCAGTCCTGATGATCACTGAGTATTTTTTCCATTTGTTTTTAATTGAGATATAATTTGTATATCATAAAATTCAACCTTTTAAAGTATACAATTAAAGTTTTTCTATTTTATACTTATAGTATATTCAGAGTTGTGCAAACACCACCACTAATTCTAGAACATTTCTGTCACTCCCAAAAAGAAAACTCCCTTTCCTTCCTACCCCTAGCCTTAGCAACCACTGCTTCCTGCCTCTATGGATTTGTCCGTTCCAGACACTTTGTACAAAGGAATCACATAATATGTAACCTTTCCTATCTTCTTTCACTTCACATATTTTCAAGGTTCATCCATGTTGTAACATGGTTCATGCTTTGCTCCTTTTTACGGCTCAATAATATTCTGTTGTATGGCTAGACCACCACATTTTGTTTATTCATCAGTTTAGGGGTATTCAGGTTGTTTCCACTTTTTGGCTATTATGGGTAGTGCTGCTACAAACATTTGCATACAGGTTTTTGTGTGGATATATTTTCAATTTTGTGGGGTATATCCAGGAATGGCATTGTTGGGTTATATGGTAATTTTTCACTTTTTGAGCAACTATCAAACTGTTTTCCACAGTGGTACACCATTTTACATTCCCACCAGCAATATAATAGGCTCCAAAGGCTCAATATCCTCACCAACACTTTTATTGTCTGATTTTTTTATTTTAGGCATCCTAGTGGGTGTGAATTGGTATCTCATGGCTTTAATTTACATTTCCTTAATGACCAGTGATATTGAGAATCTTTTCAAGTGCTTACTGGCCATGTGCGTATCATCTTTGGAGAAATATCTATTCTGATCCTTTGCCTATTTTTTAATTTAGTTTTCTGTTAGATTATGAGTTCTTTATATATTCTGGATACTAGTCCTCTTGCAGATAAAGTTTTTAATTTTGATGAAGTCAATTTTTTCTTCTTCTTTGGCTTGCTTGTGCTATTGGTATCATATCTAATCAGGGTCACAAAGATTTTCACCTGTGTTTTCTTTGAAGGGTTTTATAGTTTTTGTTCTTACATTTAGATTTTTGGTCCATTGTTTAATTTCTGTGTTTGCTGTGAAGTGGGTCCAAATTCATTCTTTGCATGTGGGTATCAGTTGTCCCATCCCAGGACCATTTGGTGAAAGATTATTCTTGTCCATTTATTGAAAGGTCAATATTTTTGTCAAAAATCGCTAAGTATGAGTGTTTACTTCCAGACCCTCAAGTCTGTTCCACTGAACTATATGTCTAGCCTATGCCAGTATACTGCTTTGATTACTATAGCTTTGTGGTAAACTTAAAATTCAGGAAGTATGAGTGCTCCAAATTTATTTTTCAAGATTATTTTGGCTGTCCTGGGTCCCTTGCACTTCCATTTGAGTTTCAGACCAGTCTGTCCATTTTTTGCAAAAAAAAAAAATGCAACTGAAATTTTGATAGGATGTACCAAATCTGTATCAATTTAGGGAGTATTGCTAACTTAATTGCAATATTGAATCTCCCAATCCACGAATGCAGGAAGTCTTTCCATTTATTTAGGTCTTATTTCTTTAATTTCAACAGTGGTTTACAGTTTTCAGTGTACAAGTCTTACACTTCTTTGGTTTTGGGTTTTCACCATTAAGTATAATGTCAGCTTTTGAGCTTCTCATAGATGCCCTTCATTGAGTGGAGGAAGTTCCCTTCTGTTTCCTAGTTTGTTGAGTGTTTATTATGAAGGATGAGTGGATTTTGTCAGAGCATCTACTGAGATTATGTGGCTCCGCACCCCCCCTCACTTTATTCCACAAATATTTATTGAGAGTCTCTTAAGTGTCAGGCACTAGGGGCAGCAAAGGAAGACCATCCCCATGTTATAATGAAGCTTACTGTTCTAGGCATGGCAGCCACGCCTGGCCATCCACTCTCATCCCACCACACTGGAGCCATTACCTTACCCCACACCTCCCCTATTCATTATTCTTCAGGCTAGGCTGGGTTATGACCCTGAGACCTGTTTATTTCTACATCTGAGGCTTTATTACATCAGCATGCCCTTGTGCTCCACTTGGCAAACTCCCGCTCATCTGTCAAAGCCCAGCACACCTATTCCTTCCTCTGAAAAGCCTTCCCTGGCAGGCTGCCCCTTATATTAATGCCTGCTATTGCACTTAAACTAGTCTATCTCCTTCATGAGTCTGACTGTCTTGAAGAAAGGAAGCACATCCTTGAATGTTCTAGCCAGGCATATAGAACATTCCATAAACGGCTTCAGTGTGCTCTTAGAAATTAGACAAAATGAGATCAGTTCTCCTCTGCAGGAAGGACTTCCTTCTTCCTGCTCACAAGCCACTTTCCATAGATGTGTTAGTTTTCTGGGGCTTCCATAACAAATTACCAGTAACTTGTTGGCTTAAACAACAGAAATTTATTCCCTCACAGTTCTGGAGGCCAGAAACCTGGAATTAAAGTGCCAGCAGGGCTGTGCTCCATCGGAAATCTCTAGGGAAAATCCTTTGCCCCTTGCAGCACCTGGCAGCTCCAGGTGTTCCTTGACTTGTGGACGCATGCCTCCCATCCTGTCTACACGTGACCTCCCATGTGCTTCTCCCCTTCTAACACCAGTCATTGTTCTTAGGACCCACCTTGATCTAGGATGATCTCATCTCGAGATCCATACATCAGTTACATCTGCAAAGACCTATTTTTCAAAAAGTTCATGTTCACAGATTCCAGGTAGACATATCCTTTGCGAGGCCACCATTCAACCCACTACAACATGCATCAAGGATCTGCATTATTCCTCCCTTTCTCTCGTGTCTGAATTAAAAGGTGAAAGAAACATTCCTAGTGGCTGTACTAAAAAGTATCTTTGTCAAATTCACTCGTTTTTATGAGTGTTTCTAGAATGGTTCCTTACTAGTTTGATGGGCATTTTGCAGAGTGGCTTCCTAGGGAGCAAAGCAGATGGAGAGAGAAGGGGGAGCACAGGGCAAAAGCATGGCATGAAGAACACCAGGAGGCAGCGTGCTAGCTCTGGAGCCACCACAGACTTCTCTAGGTCTCAGATAACTGGTTCAATCTCCCTGGGCTTTAGTTAGGCCACCCGTAAGATTAGGGAGGTTTGATGGTTTAGAGTGCTTAACAATTCTCAAAATGAACACCCTAAAAAGGCAGACAGACAACACACAGTGCCATATTCTCTAATGAAAAACATCAGCCCAGAAAGGCCTTTGAATCATTTTGGAACTGTTTCCATCACTGGGTACACCTGCTCCCGGTGGTAAGAGTGACTTGCAGGACTAAGGAATATTAGAACCTCTATTTACATGGGATTTACCATATATTTTAGCACAGTAGCATGCATAAAACTTACCAATAACCTGATACAAATAGTAGTGGGATGCTCAGACTTTTTTTTAAATATGTGGCCAAAACAGGATTGGAGACCACTGATTTAATAAACTAGTTAAGCAGGTGACCAGACAACAGTTTGCCAGCCAGACAGGTTAAAGTGTCATGATTAGCCTAACAGTGACTCCAACATGGCTTATGTTATCAGGACAGTAAAACCATCACATTGGGTTTTAATCAGAGGTCTACTCTCAAATTTATTAATTTTCAGTTATGTTTCTGCCATTACTCCTGTTTTTAGACCAGGAGCCAGCAGGCTTTTCCTGTAAAGGGTCAGATATGAAGTATTTTAGGCTTTGCAGGTCATAGTCTCTATGCAACTCTGCCATTGTAGCACTAAAGCAGCTTCAGAATGGGCATGACTGAGGTTCCAATAAAATTTTATTAGGGAACTCTGAAATTTGAATTTCATGTAATTTTCACATATTACCAATTATTCCTTTTTTTTTCAACTATTTAAAAATGTAAAACCTATTCTTAATTTGCAGGGCCATTCAAAAACAGGTGGTGAACTGGGTTTGACTTGTGGACCAGTTTGCCAACCTATTTGAGACCACAAGTTTGTTTATTAACCTTGATTCCCAATAGGAAATACCAAAAATGGAATATGCAAAAATTTGAGAGCCTAATAAACCTATTTTCCATCAATGCCTCTGAACAAGAAACATGTGCAAAAACAAACCATGGGAACAGAAGGCTAAACAGAAACCCAGTAGTAATGCAGGAATTTAGAGTGTTGTGTAATTTATCCTGATCTAGAACTAGGTAAAAGAAGGGGTGGGTCATAGGGGTCTCTCTCATTGCTTTAACCAGTGGGCATCTTCACAGGGCATTCCACTTTCTTCGGAAAGTTCATGCTGTTGAATTTCCTAAAATTAATAATTTATTCTAGTTCGTATTTCTCCACTAATCAAGGACTCGCACATCCATCTTTGTGAAAACTAGTCTTGCCAGAACTAAAGGAAGACAACAGAAGCTAGAGCATTTTGTGATACTCAAAAATTTACCCTCTAAACTTGCCCAAGAAAGGATACTGAAAAAACTGGCAAGATCAGCTGCCTTGAAAAGAGGGTCAGGGGCCAAGTGGTAGGAGTGGAGAGAAAAGCGTTCACTCTATGTTCTCATCTGCCTGTTGACTTCTATCACATGCTGGTATAACTTATTGCAGCAAGGCACCAATGGAAAATGTAAAAATTAAGTATACCAGACTGACTTAGCATCCACCTCACCATCTTACCTTTGCATGATACTTGATGATAATTCTTAATTAAAGGACGATGATTTGGAGCCAGTAGTGTGGCATTTGCCTCTCCTACCCCAATCATGTACTTGACACCCAGAGTGGGCAGCTTTTGGAGGATGAAGCCAACTTGCAGAGAATTGGACTCTAAAAATAAGATTTTGCACATTCCTTTTAGCCTCCTTTCTCTCCATAAAGGCCTCCACAGATGGCTTCTTTACATCATGCTCTCAAATGACTAGCTGATAAATATTCATACTTATGGAAATTATATTGTACAAACCCCCAGCCAGTTAACATTTGTATTTTCCACATCTTAGGGCCCTTGTTCATGGGCCTTGTACTGTGAAACACAGACCTGTGTGCATACACACACATATCATAGACCCTGACTCTTTGCCTCTTTATGACCCATTTGCCTAGGGCAGTCCTTCTCAACCAGGAGAGATGAAGACCCATGGTGGACATCTGGCAATGTCTGGACATGTTTTGCGTTGTCACAAATGCAGGAGGTGGGGGGATGGGGATAGGGAACACAGTGGGTACTCCTGGCATCTCAGCGGTCAAGGATGCTGCTTAACCTCCCAGTGCCCAGGAGAGCACCCCACCCCCAATCCTGACAAAGGATGGCCTAGTCCAAATGTCGATAGTGCAGAGGCCCAGGAGCAGAACATGGTGAGGCTGGGAGCAGAACTAAATGAGGCTAAAACACTGAAGGCAAGCAAATAAGGTCAGACTGAAACCATAAGAGAAAAACTGGGTGGGAACGGTGGAGGCGCTTTATGAAGTCCCATCTCTTGTTTCTTACTCAAATTAATACTCCATTTATTAAAATTATACATTTAAAAACCTTAGTTTCCTCTCAATCTTCAAGTTCCATTTATAAATACTCTTAGTAAAATTTTAAAAATGCAAATCACTCCTTCATTTAGTCTTCAATTAATGCTCCATTATCATATTTATTTGACAGATTAAATTCCCTTCAACATTACCACCACTCACAAATCCGGTTAAATTCTGTAAGCGTTTCAAGCTGCAGTGATCATGCTTCCCTCAAGCATTTCAAACCCCACAGAGGACGCATGACAAATGCTTAAAAAAATCCACCCATGGGCTCCCATCCTTCCCGAACCTCTCCCCTCTCCAGGTCCAGAGGACACAGCACCCACCCCTGGCCACACCATGTGGGTAGGATGAAAACCCTTGCTGGCTCCGAGTCTGTGCCTGTTTCATCTGTAGAGATCACAGGGGAGGTAAGAGTTTTCTGTCTGTGTGTACACACACACACACACACAGATACACACACAGACACACACACACACACAGAGACACACACACACACAGCCCCCCTGCCCCACCTCTCAAGTGGGCAATGGGATCTAGGCACTGTTTTGTGGGTAAACTGTTCTTCCTGTGGTGTCTTCTCTCCTGTTTGTTCTCAATTCTCTGGCTTCCCAAGCCCAGTGCAGGAAGCTAACCAGACTTCTTGGCCAACCATTATTTCTCTCAATGAGCCCCAGAGCCTAGTACTGGCATAGAACAGCCCCATTCCCTTCTCTCCATCCACTCTGGCCTCCTCAAGGCCATCTGGTGCCAGCACTGCTGTCAGTCACCTCCAGGGACCCCAACCCTCAGGCACACAGTGCATTCCTGATGCTTTGCCCCCCATGACTACCGGAATCTTATCTGCTTGCTGTCTTAACATTAGGAAAACTACCCATGAGGAATCACTACTGGGGATAGCATGTGGCCAATGCCAGGCACACATCAGTTGCTTGTTAAATACTTACTGAACAAATTAGTATTAAATATGGGCACCAATTCTAAGAAAATTAGAAACTAGCCTTTCACAGCTGATGGGCACAGTAACTTCATCAAAAACTAGGGGAGGACTGAGGACCACAGAAGTCAATACGGAGAGCACTCAGCAGTGACTCACCATACAGTAAGGGTTCGGCATTCCCTGATAGCTGTCTATGCTAGTTTAGTTTCACTTTTTCATAAGCAGAGCTCAAATCTTGGGCTCACGATGAATGGTTGCTCAACACCAGGAGTGATTTTAAACAGGAGGACTTGCACCCGCAAGTCCTCTAGCACTTGTGGCATCTTTTCAGGAGTAGTGGTGGGTGCCTCTAGCTGTGAGGCAGTGTGTCTGCTTTCTGCTCCAGAGTGCCAGGCTCCATGTTCCACATCATCAGAAGTCTTCTATAATCCACTTTAAATACCAAGCCAAAATAAGAATGTACAGGCTCCCAAATGGAAAGAAGCTAAAGTGAGCACGATGGCACTGACAATGGTTCAAATGGATGCTCAGAGCTGAGAAAAAGAAAACACGAAGAGATGAAGCATATTAGCCAGTTTAATTTATTTAAGAATCTTACAAAAAAAAAGGGAAAAGAAAAAAAACACGAAAACAAAAAAACTAAATACAGAATTTGTTACGCTTCATGGTTGGTAGTTTTTACTTGCAAGGGGTAAACCTCGCTAAATGCAGCCAACACACATTTTTTTATTGCATGAGACTCAATTTTTAAAGTTACATATCAAAATGATCAGAACAATTGTTCCTGGACACTTTGTACTGTATTAGCACAGAAAGCTGAATGAAGCAGTGCATTATCATTAGAACAGTGCGTACCCTTCATACACTGATGGACATTCAAAACAGAGTAGCAATATAAAAAGGGAGCTTTAAAAAAAAGAGAATGAAATAGGAACAACCAAAATAATTTACATCCACCTTTGTTTCAAATTGTCTTTGGATTCCATCATATGTTGTCTCAAGATGCACCATGTCAGATTAGTAAAAGAGGAAGATCTATGCCTACGTATAAAAGTATCCTTTGCTCAGCGGAGGTAGAACCTGGCAGAAGTTTTATTGCAGAGATACAGCATACCTCCTCCCACCTTTCATGGTTGATGGTAGATACAAGTGGTTATTGAAAAATAATATCAGTAGTTTGCAAGTTCAGTATAAACCATGAACAGGATGATTTTTTCTGATGGCGGTGAGACTGAAATGTGCTACATAGAAAAAAAGCTCTCTGACCCAGAAAGTGGAGGTCAGAAAGAAGGCTCAAGCTTCTTTAACCTCTTCAGTGCCACAAGTACTGTCATAGCAAGAAAGGCCCTCAGGGCAAGGTAGGTGGAAGAGCCAGGGTGATTCTCACTAAGGGCTGGGCACTGCCATCCCCTTCAGGCCCGCAGGAGGCCCAAATTACAGTATCAGAAAGAATGGCCTCTCCCCTTTTCTGGCTGCATCCCTCACTGAACTCTGCACTGAACGAGTTGCCTTTAAGCTGTTCTGCCACACAGCGGCCACTAAGCCAGCTGCTGCTGCAAACCACACAGTTCAACTACTCCACGGGCACAGGGGAAGAAAGCTGGGAGGAGAATATCTGAACAGGGATTCACACTGGAGCTAATCTCTGAGAGGCCCTAATTCATAACAAATTAATTAGGTTTCCAAGACTTATCTAAATGCAGACAATTAAAATTTTCAACAGGTCTACCAAGCTCAATCATAATGAAATGAAATGAACCATGTACATGAACAAAAAGACCCAAGGAATGCTCACAGCAATTTTTCCTAAAAGTTGCAGAGAAATATTTTAACGGGGCAAAGTATGTAGGTAAAAACCCAATGCTAGCACCATTCATGAGTCACTGCTAGGTCTTCCCTACTGGCAAAACCAATCGTTAAAATGCCTTAACCCAGCTCAGCTCTTAGGTTTATGGTGAGCCGTCTGGTCAAGACCAACTCACCAGCAAGTACTCTGGAACAAACAGTAGCTCAGGGAATCCTGCTGGCCAGTCCTTCCATGGTTAACTGCCTGTTTTACCCTCAGCACCCTGGGCGGAAGGCTCATGGAAGCCTTGACAGCAGTTGTGTTGCACCCTTCTGGAGGACAACTGTTCCTTAAAGGACATTCCCTAACACTACCTGTCAATATGGAGACCACCAGGCTGTACCAGGCCAGTCTCCCCATCCGCTATAAATACCCTTAACAGATGAAGCAAAAACAGATTTCCTGTGCTGATTGCAAACTAAATTTCTGGTTATTTGTAGGTTAGAAGTATGAGCCTGACTTCTTAAAGGAACACAAAATTTGCAGCAGCAGCAGGTCACTGGTCAACAGTTCAGAACTGCAAGTTTCCTCTCAGCTAGAGAGCCACACAGATGAAGGGCTTGGTACAGGCCCGAAAAACTGCACGGGTAGGGGCAAGCTGTGTCTACTGAAGAGTTAAGTTAGGTCCCAGATGCACTGAAGAAGTTAGAGGAGCTTAAAGAAAGTTGGGAAGAAATTTTCTTATGTGAAAACATTAGGCTCACTACAGCTTCCAAAGAGCAACATAAACAAGAATAACTAGTCATATAATGACAGTATCAGAAATTGCACTCAAGTACATCCCCCCAATATAATGCATTGCACACAGTAAAAATTTGTAATAAAAATGCAAAACATATCAAGTATATTGAAAAATATTAACACAAAACAAACAGGAATTCTATAGTAAAGATGCATAACTGAATTCTAAAATACATGAAAAAATCCAACTAAAAAGTTTTTCATAATTTTCTACATTAAAAAAATTATAAGATGCCTCATATAGGAAGTCAAGAAAAGAATAAATAGGATTGAAGGGAGGAGGGGAAAAGGAAAAATAAGTGGGGGGGTTCCAATTTACAAAAAATATTTACATTCAGAATTCAGAAGAACTCAACTTTTCTATACATACTTATGTACATACATGTAAATACAGCATAAAATTAGAAGGTGAGTTTTGGATTTCACCTCAAGTATTCAAAAAAAAATTACTTGCAGTGTGTATCTATATTTGTTTCCTTCACTTATATGCCCTTAAAGATACTACATTTGAATTAGACAACTGGCATCCAATGAGGAATTTTTGCAAATGGACTTTGCTCACAGCTGTAGCCACACACACACAGCCTACTGCATTCTAGCAGCAAAGCATGCACAGTACATGTATGGGTGTGGTGCTAGCTGGGGAGACCCCAGACACAGGGCAGGTAAGCCAACGAACGCCCAGGGTGACAGTGATTGCCTTTGCCATTGGAACCCAACCTAACAGGAGCAACTGTTAAGCACCATTCTTAGAAGTTACCAGAGATCATTCAGGAACATTTTTTTAAAAGACAGTATTTTAGATAGGGACCTTCCTCTTAATATTTTACCAATAAAAAGACTCAAGGGGAAAATGCTTTTTCTCTGCTTGAAAATCTCTTGCTTTTTCCCCTTCATGCTAAACTAGAAAGCGGAAGAAGTAGGTGAATGGCTACCATCACACAACTGTAAAGGCTGTCCTAGTGCCCTTTCTGGTCATGACGGTAAGAGGATACTCTACAAACATCAGACGGAGACTGGCAAATGAATGCCTCAAGGGCTATGGCCAGAAGGTTGTGCCTGTGAAGTATTATATTCCCCTAGAGTTTGGAAATATGGAATTTTTTTTTACCTTTATAGATGAAGCAAAATAAAACTATAAAGTTTATTGTTGCAACTCAAGATTTCTGAAGTGTTAATTAACTGGAATGGAATAAATACACACAACTACAATGCTTTGGATGCGGGTTCTTGCTAATACATACAGATGTAAAGAAAAGATTTTTTTAAAGAGTGTATTTGTAACTTAGCAGCAAAAAGGGAAAATTGCTTAAGACATTTATTTTTTGATCAAGTTGCATTTAAAGAATACTGTGTTAATACCTTGAGGAACTCACATTGCTACATCTAGATCATCCCACTAAACTGCAGATAGAGACTTTGTGGCATGGAGATTACTAAACTAGGGGTCTGCTAATTACTCCAAGATACCACCTGAGCAGCTCAGGTAGTGGTTTTCAGTAAAATCGACACTATAAAATCTTAACCACTAACATGATTTATAATCAAATCTTTGTGCTCGAGCCATATTGCTAAAGAAAGGGAGAAAAGGCATTGCAGAGGCCAAATGGACTCACGTTGTAGTCAGGTTCAACAGGGCCCTTGGGTTCAGATACAGCATTCAGATCCTGAAATACACGGACCTGTTTTACAGAAGTTAGCTGCTGTTAAGATTCCTGGGGTTTTTTGATAGAGGAGGGCCTTGAATGCTAGGTTTCCCATGTTGGCCAACCTGAACTTGGATAAGGGCACAGTGTAAAGGTCTCATGTACACCTCTATAGAGGGGGATGGGCAGCAGGCCTTGGCTGCTCAACATGCACAGCAACCACAATGGGCACAGGCATGTGGCACCTCAGTTCCTACCCATTTACACTGCTTGCCTTTCTGAGAGCTATGAGAGTTATCAGAAGCTTTATTTTTGGACCTTTACTCAACTCCCCCCCAACACAAAAACGGCAAGTTGGCCAACAAATTGGCTGAACTCCATCTCACCTTGGTAGACTGATGGAAGCTGACTGGGCTCCTGGTTTAAAAGAGGAGAACTAACATGAAAGTTGTGCTGCAGGTGGGACAATTCTGCCCTTGGCTGCCAGTCGGGTCTAGAGGCCCTAACGGGAAACACTGGTGATATTCATATGGATCGTTGCCTGAGATACAGGGAAAGACTGAGAATAAAAGTTGCATCCACTAGGCAATGTGCCAAAGAACAGAATTATTCTCAACTTGTTCTTTTTGGCATCAAGAATAAATAAACCCAAAGGAAACTTACGGTAAACTTGACTTAACCAACTCCAGTTTAAATACAAGAGTACGAAAACCCTAACTTTCCATCACTTATCTGACATCTCACCTGATTCTGCAAGTTTAAGAAGTAACAAAGGAGAACAACTGAACTTGAGAAACATCCTAAAGTTCTGTTATTTTACCCCTTAACATCCTAAATTTTGAGGGGTAGGTTTTAAACCAAAACATAAGGCTACCTACCTGGAATGCTGAGCAACATACAAGTTCTACAGAATCCCCGTCACAGACTACTTCTGAAGGTGGTGAGGGCCTAAACAAGAGTCCACTTCTGGTTAGTATAATAACTTTTTATTTGACAACTACAAGATTGTGGTATCTTGCAGCTTTTAACCAGGTTTATACAATCTCAATTTTTCAATAGTGCAACCTGTGCAAGCAAAAGGAAAGAAAGAAAAGGAAACAAAACGACCAATTGTCCCCTCACTTGTTTTTATAAACATCTATTATAGGCGAAACAAAACTTGCCCATATTATAGATAAGTGTCTATTCACATTTGTACATTACCATTTTTAACAGCTTCAGATAAACTCTACATGTCTTACAACACATTAAACAATATTCAAGTTACTGGGTAACAACAATAACAAGAAATAAACATACAGCAGAAGCCTCAAGTGTTTCCTCATTGTTTACTTTACAACTCAAGTATGGTTTCCTTTTTTATGAGTGACAAAGCAAATCAAAAGAATGAAATTAAAAAAGATTGTTTTCAAGATGGAAGCCAATTTGTACTTTCTAAAACTATCTTTAAGTTAAGGAAATGTAATTTTAAGAAAAGCAGGCTTCTAGCCATTTTTTGCAGCACACATTAGGTATACTATTAATACATTAAAATTAACTTTTAATTTACCACAAAAAAATGTATGTACTCATTACCTTGACAAGAAACCTGGTACATGGAGAATGGGGGGGTGGTTCTCGCAGGGTGAGAAGCAATACCCAGGTATAAACACTATAAAAATGCAATAACCAATGCTGTACACCTACAAATGTTTCTCTCTGTTACTTGAGTTCTGTGTTAATCTTGTTTACGCATGCTGTCAAAGACATGCACTGTCAGAAAAAAAACTAGAAAAGAACCTGAATGCATGATATGCAAACTTTCATCTCATGCTTTAATAAACCTATTGTTATAATAAGTTGGAAAAGAAACCAATATATATATTCTATATTTATAGACTCAAAACACATGCATCTGGGGATAATTCCCACAGCAACTGCATGGATGTACTGCGTTAACCCTGAGCACTGTATAACATAAAAGTAAAGCCAGTTTGGGAAGTTCCAAGCATTTTTAAACCGATTGTGGTTCATAGTCATTAACAAACTCACAGACAGACAAACTGACACGCACGCACGCGCACATAACCCCTCTGCTCACCCAAAGTAAACGTGTGTGGGAAGTACCATGGGAAAAGCAAAAGGGAAAGACATGTACCACTGTCAGCACTGCTGATTTTCAGTTTTGCTATTGATTCCAGGTTTGTCCTTATTCCCAAAAAATTAACTAGAGAGCACAACTGAAAAAAATTATAATTCTTTGGAAACTGTCCCTGATTTTTATGCAAATGATATGCTTCAACAGCATTTCAGATACATCCATGTTGAAACCTGTTTGCTCCTATGCACTGCTCAAGCTGGCGATGCTCTGTGGGTGGCGCTGCTGCCAGAGCTGTTTCTGTTGGACCGCGAGCTGCTGAGACTGGTCTGAAGTTGACAGGAGATTTACAAGAGGAGACACACAATTTGCAGGAATGATCAAACCTGCAATTAGAAACAAGAATTTATAAGGGTTATCTTTGGGAAACCATACATACTGTATTTTACAGATGTACAACAAATTCCAAATGAGGCATAATATTAAGTGTAATGAACAACAAGATTCCACACAAACACCACCTCCTCAGTGCAGCAGTATCAGTGGGCAAGTATACTATCCTTTTACTTTATTATCTATGCAGTTCCACACACATGCAAACACCACCTTCTCTGGCATTTAACAATGTACCAAAAAAACTACAGAACAGTGGTTCAGACAAGTTCAAATGCTTAAAGGAAGCAGTTTGGGAACAGTGAAGATGGTGGGAAACTGGAGGGTACACGCCTTGGGTAGGAGAACTCTTAATTCCTCTCCTGTGGGAATAGGGGCTTAGTGTTCCAGAGAAGCTAGTGTATGTGTGTTTTAAGAAGACAGAAACCCAGGCTTTTGATTTTTAAGTGTTGGCAACTAATTCAAATGGCAATTTGAAACAACCAAAATACTTAAGGATCCAAAAATGTTCATGGACTGACTTTGGCCCACAGGTTGCCACACTGCAACCCATGATATAGTGGAAGGTTGCTGCAAATGAAACTAAGATACACGACAGGGAAACAGCAATTGCTGGATGGATTCCTGGGATGCCTCTAAGTGAGCAAATGGTGGTAACACCTAGCCTGATCTGCCCTTGTTTCCTGCAGGACTCTAGTCCAACCTCAGTGCACCGTGGCTTTGAGTTCCACAGTCTCAGTGTGGCTCAATGAATTAAAATAGTAGACTTCAAAGAATCCCAGGCAAGAGGTTAAGCTTAGTCTTCATGCCAAGGAGACTGCAGATGGCAATGGTGAGGAAGGGGAGCAAAGGCAACATAAAGTGAACCACCATATCACAACTTCAGTCAGAATCAAGTATCCATTCAAAGGCTTACCTTTTCTGTTCAACCTTTTAAGAACACACAAAGCAAGCTCTATGCCATTACACTTAATATTATGCCTCATAAGTACTGGAAGAGCTGCTAAGATTCTAAGATGTTACAGGCAAAATAAGAGAAACAGAGGGTCCTGACATGTTCTCACAGCTCAAACCAAAAAAATTCGACTCACCTACAATCCGCTGTCCATCCTCTGTTCTTAGCCGAACTATCTGCATTTTCACATTTGTGCCACTGACAGATGCTAGAACACCCTCGACTTTTGTCCAGACACTCAGTACTGAGCCACATAATACATAATATGTGCGGCAACGGAGACCTATTTCACAAACTAGTCCCAAGCTTGCTTTTTTGCAATTGCCACGCCTAGGATAGATGGGGGGAAAAAATACTATGTATATACATACACACATACAGGGCTTACAAGGCCTACCCAGATTTCAAATGGCAAATGTCCTAGCATTACCTGAGTTTCTCAGATTACAACCCCTTTTGACAAACTGGATTATCCTATCCAATTTAAGGTACTATTTCTGATTGTTAAAATTAGTTATTTCTGGGGCCTGAATCCCTATAAAAGGGCTGATTTACTGGCTTTGATATCTATTTAAGCATTTGTCATTTTAATATCTATTAGCTTACTGTATTAACGCTAACTTATAAAAAGCTCTTCCAGTTATTTTTATAGCATTAAACTACTAATATATGTTTCAAATCAGGTAGGTGGCAAAGGCCTCCACAAACAAAAAAATGAAACTATGTGAATTTTTTTAAAAAATGAAAAAAAGAAGATATATTTTACTGTTAAATTTATTTTTGTAATTCATCAATAAAAATGTCTTCCAAGTATTAATTCAAGATGAATTTAATACATAGTACTGACACTCAACAATAGATCATTTGTTCAGATATTTACAGGGATAAAGTACTTTTAGGGACAAACAGCTAGAGTGAAAGCGTGTTTCAATCTTAAATACACTTCGGAAAATAGGGTGAGAAACATGAAACTACTAACCAATAAGCATGAGTACAAGTATCTGCAGACGAATTATACTGATCTAACCAGTGGACCAAGGCATCATCTGAGGCTACCTGTGAAAATATGACAAAAATTCCACTGAATCAGTATAGTTTGCAACGAACTGGCTGCCTGATCTGGTCTCTAAAGCCTACTTAAAACCGTATCTATAGTGAAAACCTAGCCCTTGCTACTGGTTCCATTTGGAAGCCATTCACCAAGTCCTGCCATGAGGTTCCTCCTATGTAGTGAATCCTTCAAACAGCTAGTTTAATTATTATTCTTTTAAAAAAAAATGGCCAGGAAGAATAGTAATGTGACACTACTATAAAATAGTAGGAGTAATATTTTTAAAAAGTCACAATTTTTCTAGAAATCAGGCAAAATTAAACATAGCAGTTTACAATAAAACTAAGAGTTGGTGGGAAGAAATTTCAGTCTTGAACAACTTTCCTTTATTTAAACAATTGTAGTTTTTGTAGCTAGCATTGGAAACTACCTTTTCTGACAACACAGCTGTTTCGAACAATCATCTTTCAAGTTTCTTAATGGTTGACAACATCAACACTTGGATATTACTGTACCAAAATGTGGTTAAAATTTGTTCTGAAAAATATTTTTTCAGTAATCAAATAGGAAAAATTGACAGAAAAATTTATATAGAGACACAAAGCTCTCCTAAACACAGTTTCAGTGTTTTTATAAAATAAGCACAGAGAGAGTGTTGATTTACAAATGAGAAAGTACCTTTTTATACTTCTTCTTTAGATCAGCATAAGTTTCTAATTTAAGCTGTTTCCCAGTATTTGGTCTGTAAACTAAGAAAAGCTTCTTCTTAGGGTTCACTTCTTTAACTAAAATGGCAGTTTTCTTGTTGTTCCTTATCTATTAAAAAAAAGGTGGGAAAACAGTGATTCAATACTACACATTTTAAGGCACTTTTTTTGTACTATCACATCAGCAGATACAATTCTTGGAAGACTGTAATGCCAATTAAGTACATGAATACATGAGTACATAACTGTAAACAAGGGTGACAACTGCTTGTATAACCAAGTTGTACAAGGTCTTAGTCAAATGAAGAGATTCAGACCTTAATTCTGAGGTAGGCTGAAGACAGAAGTTGAGGGCGAAGTCATTGCTGAGAAAACTGTCTTGAGTAAGCTTTAAAGCTAGTCCATGTACCTGTACTCATAGACCAGAGAACCTCAGAGGTTTCTGAGGAAGGAATCTAGCAGTGGGCAGGAAGGGTGTTCCTGGATCAGTTCTTTCACCTCTACTTTATCTTTAAAGTTTTTCATAACAAACATTGTTTACAATGTTCATAACAACATTGTAAAACAATGTTCTCCTTTGGGTTACAATAAAACATAACCTCCAAAATAATGATTTTGGTCACCAACAGTTCTCTGATTTGTCTAATCCACCAGATCTACCAAACCCATGGCTACTGAAAGGAGAAAATAAGACCTCATGGGACAAACTCATCTACGAACAGTAAAGCTAAGAACTGGATGAAGACCAAATGCTGAATAATAAATAAATATGTATGCAGAAGTGGAAGAAAAAGATGCATCAAATGATGAAACTTAGATTTTTTTTCCCATTTTTTAAAAAGTTTACTGACAGAAATCCTAAGACGAAGGAGTTATAAAAAGCCCCACTTAACTAAAGGCAAAATAAGAGTAGAAAATTAACATCTCCTTTAAAGAATAATGAACAACTTCCAAGCAATAACTCTGGAGCAAAACTGAAGGAAAAGATAGTTTCAAAGTAGAGATATTTTCCCAGCTCCTCTACAAAATTAATCCTTCAAACATTTTATGTTAAGATAATTCTTAAACTGATAAAAGGAAAAGACTTAATTTTACTTTTCATGGCTATTAAAGATCCCCCGTCTTTTAGTTATTCAAATTGTTTGAAATATTGTTCATGTAATTACTGCAAAATCTACAAAACAATGGTTGAGGTGAAAGTTACACTTGAAAATTTTTATCAGTTGATATGAAACAATAAACTCATTATACAGCAGTTCCCCTTAGCTGCAGTTTTATTTTCAGAGGTTTCAATTCCCTGACGTCAACTGTCTGTCTGCAAACAGATGATGCTCCTTCTGATACATTATCAGGTCAATAGCAGCCAGCGCTACGGCACTGTGCCTACATCATTCCCCTCACTTTATCTCAGCACACAGGCATTTTGTCATCTCACATCATCACAAGAAGAAGGGTAGGATATTTTGAGACAAACAACACATATAATTCATGCTTTTATTACAGTGTATTGTTATAATTCTATTTTATTATTAGCTACTATTGTTCATCTTACTGTGCCTAATTTACAAATTAAATTTTTATCTTAAGTATTTACGTATAGGAAGAAACATAGTATATCTTGGGTTCAGCACTATCCCTGCTTTCAGGCACCCACTGAGGGTCTGGAATGTATCCTCCATGGATATGGGGGGACTGCCGTACTTAGAGGACTATGTTTAAAGCATGTTAACAGTGTGATCTGTTGTTATAGGGTCAAGTTAATTCAGTATAATTATATCTTTACATATTCTTTTAATTGTATGTATAATAACTTTAATCATTAAAATTAAAAAAAAAGCACAGTGGAAACAGAAGTGACTCTGACATGGTTTTCCAAGTGTTAACATATGTTAAACACACTATGATGTATCTCTGTTTATTTGTTGTGGAGGTTTGAAGACAAACAGCTACACTTTCCTGGAACCCCTTTCTAGGGCCACCTGCGGCCATTTGAGGATAATGAAGGAAGAGAGAAAAAGAATTCAGAGAAAATAACAAAGAGTTAAGCCAGGCAAAGATGTAATATATGATAGACATGTCCTGGTAAAGGAGAAATTCAAGTAAACAGAATACTAAAAACTTCTACAAATAAAAATAATTCAGAAAACTCTGAAATAAAAATATCTGAAATAAAAACATATTTAAAGAGTATATCACGTACCTGAGAATACTGATCAAAAATGACTAATACCAGAATATAGTCTAATAAAATTAGCGAACTTTAAAGAGATGATCCTTTGGACATGTAGTAAAAAAGGACTAAATTAAAAAGCAAAAGAAAATTAGAGCACCATCAAACTATGACAGCAATTCTTTACCTCAGAAGGATCAGCAGTAGCATATTTAAGATTAAAGGAAAGAAAATGTGAACTATATAATTCCTATCTGGTAAAACTGTCTTTGAAGTACAAAGGCACAAACTTAGAGGCATGTAAGAAGAACTCAGGGAATAATGTTCCCACCATAAGTCCTTATTGAGGAATCTACTACTTTAGACAACAAAATGACTAGAGATAACCTAAGGACAGTGAGTGGTGGTGCTTTAAATATAAACTAATTACCTGTAAGGCTATGATTACATAAAGATTAAAAGAAGAGCATGTGATACAATTTACATATACTAACAACCCTGAAACAGCACAACTATTTTTTTTCCTCTTCACACATTTTATTTTCTTTTTATTATTATTTTTGCACTTGACCTCTTATTTATTTATTTCATTTTTGAAATTTTGGTATCATTAATCTACAATTACATGAAGAACATTATGTTTAGTAGGCTCCCCCCTTCACCAAGTACCCCCCACATACCCCTTCACAGTCACTGTCCATCTGCATAGTAAGATGCTGTAAAATCACTACTTGTCTTCTCTGTGTTGCACAGCCCTCCCTGTGCCCCCCAATATACATGCTAATCGTAATGCCCCCTTTCTTTTTCCCTGCCCTTATCCCTCCCTTCCCACCCATCCTCCCCAGTCCCTTTCCCTTTGGTAACTGTTAGTCCATTCTTGTGTTCTGTGATTCTGCTGCTGTTTTGTTCCTTCAGTTTTCCTTTGTTCTTATACTCCACATATGAGAGAAATCATTTGGTACTTGTTTTTCTCCGCCTGGCCTGGCTTATTTCACTGAGCATAATACCCTCTAGCTCCATCCATGTTCACAGCTATTTTTTAAAATGGGAAAATGAGGGAAGCAGATGACCAAAGAAGTTATTTTTAAATTATTTTCAGGAGTATCGGGGTATAGTATCACTCGATATTTCATCACCTTGTGTGCTCTGGAGAACAAGGGTCATTAGTATAGAAGAACAACTAGATAAATATCAAAGAAGAGGCGAGATAAAAATTCTGCAGTCTTGAACAGGACAAATAAACATGAATTTAAGACACTGTATCATGTATGAAAGTATGTATGCATGCACCCCCACACACACACATTTCCCCCCTCCTCAGTGTGTCCACAGGCATACTAAACAAAAGAATGTAGTTACAGAACAATGGAAAAATGAATCTTTAAGGGGCATAAAGCATTATTAGGACTAAAGGTCACTATATATTAAAGACCAGGTTTGATTTGCTAAGAATATGTAGTAATTCAAAAAGTTGCACTTAGTAACATCTCTCAAAATGTATTAAATAAAAATGTATACAATGAACAAACCCATAATTACAATGATGAATCATTAAAACAGAGGAAAAATACAATTGTAAAACTGGCACAAAGCAAACAGATAATTACAATGCAGGCAATGAAAATGTATTATATATCTGAACAGTAAACATTTCAAAGAAATAAGTCTTACTTGCAATGACAAGTAAAAGCCATCATCTGGTCCCAACAGTTCAGCCCAAATCTTGGTAGCTTCCTCCCACGACATTCCCCTCTCTACACTAATCTGTAAAAGAAATAATTCAAATCAAACTCACTTCTCTGGGTGGCTACCACAGAACTGACATTATACTTGAATGTGCATGTTTTCCAAGCTTACAGTATATAACTCTACATGGCCAGAGGTTGAATATCCTGGCGTCAGAAACTTCTTAACATCACTTTTCCTCACTTTTTCATCTCCAGAACCAAGATCTTGAACAAGAAAAGCAACATTTAAGTGTAAAAAGAGCATTTTATCAGTAATATACAGGATGTTTTAAAAATTTTTCCTGACTTACCTAAGATTCCCATATCATATCTTCCATTTTTTTTGGCATTTTGAACAACTGCTGTAAGTGTGTCTGCAAAATACTGGAATAACGCGTTCTGTTGATGCACTTCCATGCCCAAAATTCTATTTAAGAATTTCCCTATGTTGTTATAATCTACAATGACAAGATTACACAAAAGATTTTATGTATTCAAATGGCAATTTAAAATATATTCATCAAAGTTTAGTCAGGTCTCACTTTCTCCTCTAAAGCCTTCCCTCACAACCCTTGCACGGTGCCCAGAACAGAGCTATATGACCATTTCTACCTCTATCAATTAGCACGAGGATATCACATGCTCAAGATATTTGCCAAATTGAATTTTTGCATCTTCAACTTCAACTACTGAAAGTATAAACACAATTTAGCACATGAGAATGTTTGCTCTCCAACATTAATTCTTAACTTGTAAGGCCGTAAGGGCTGTTAAGTCAGTGAAGCTCAACTCGGGCTGCACAATTAGAACACCTTTGAGTTTTTAAAAAATTACCAATGTCTGGGCTTCAGCCCTGACTTCAGGTATTTTCTGAAAGCTAGACAGTTGATCATATATGCAACCTGGTTTGAAAACTGCTGCTATATGGACAGAATAGAGCTCTAATCTCTTGGAATAACCACAGTAGCAAAAACTACTCAGTGCTTTGTGAGCAGAGCACTTAGTAACAGGGATTGAAAACTACAGACTTGAAACTTTCCCTTCACATGAACAAAATGAGCTTTAATGATACAGCAACAGTTATGTAGATATACAAAACTAATACTATTACCTTTATCTAGAGTAAGAATTCCTGAGCGATCCTCTACATTTATTAGACCAACTCCTATCAGTCCCTGTCGAACATCTGTAAGAAAAATAAATTTGTCAAATGACTCAATGAGCTGTTACCTAATTAGATGACATCAAGTTCTAGGATTAAGACCCAGCGTATCTTCCATAGTCCCTATTAACTAAAATGGAGCCCACAGTCCCCAAAGACTTTAAGGCACTCCAAAATCCTACAGTACTCAAACTTCACATGGTATTTTATTATTTAATTAAATATCTTATCTAACAGCAATATTAAGCAGTGAACATCTTTGTCTACACAGCTGTTGCCCACAGAATCTAAACAATCCTGAACATATAGCAGAGTACTAGCTGTTAAATGTGTAAATAGGATGTAATCATGCTTCCTTCCCAAATGTTACCTATGAGTATTGACAAGGTGATGCAAAAGGTAACCAGCATGTATTAACAGTCAACATGTTCTGAACTGTGTTACTATGAGGACAGTTTCTGGAGCTTGTAAAAAAATACTAGTGGTCCAGGTTCAAACCTAGACTTACACAATAAGGGTGTAAGAGAAAAGTGTCAATAGGAAGCATGATTACATCCTATTTACACATGTATTTAATTGGCTAGTACTCGGGCTACATGCTCAAAACAATGTTGAGATTCTGTGAGTAACAACTGTGTAGCCAAAGATCTACACTGCAAAAATCCTCCTTTTGGAAACCCATCCTCTGGAGGGAAATCACCTGTCTGGAAGGATAACTGTAATTTTACCACTGTTGGCGATGGGGGAAAAAAATCTGAATATAAGGAAGGGAATGACTCAAGAAACAATTATATAAACTAGCTGCAGAATATTATGCAACTGCTAAAAATGTTAGTACTATAGCTACTGTCTTGTGATGCCTGTGATGTATTGAGAAAAGAACATTTCAAACAGTTATCAATGACATTTAAAAGAAAAGCTGTGCTTAGATAAACATGGAGAGAAGATGTGGAAGGCCACACTCTGCTCAGACTGTCGACACCTGTGACTTCCACAGGTTGAGACTGGAAGGTAGGGCTTAAGAGGAGATACTGACTCATACTTGCAGATTCTTTTCATTATTTATAATGAATAAGTAACATGGAATTTTTAAAAACTAGAAATAAATCGGGGAGTCATTTCTGACACTCCCATCAATGACCCAAAAAAAAAAGAGAGAGAAGAAGGGAAGGGAAAGGCAAGGGGAGAAAAAGAACAGGGCCAAGGCTTGACTGTGCTCTTTTGTAAAATGCCATCAGTGATTATAATAAGGACCCCTGCCAGGTGGGTAAATATGGACTGTTATGAACACTAAACGCTAATCTAGTTCAATTGTAAAGTACTTTCTAGTGAAAAACTCTAATTCTACAATGAATAGTATTTCAGATATCTAACATCTGTTTTCCAAAATATTATCACAGTTTCCTAAACTGCTAAAACCATGTAACCTCCTTAACATTTATGGAGTAAAATCTGTTGTACAGATTTTCAAGATGGGCCTAGTAATCTCTACAGGACTACCTAGCACTCATCTTTCTATTAATATGGAAGTTTTCCAAATGCACAAATGTAAAAAGAATATTCTATGACCCACACACATACCCACCATTCAATTTTAACAATTTTTAATATAATACATGGCCAATTTTGTTTTTATCTACACACCCTATCAACTTCCACAAATTATTTACCTAGATACTTTAAGATTAAATTTTAAAAACTATTTGGCATAGTGATTTTAAATTAACCAAGCAACCACTTGCCTCTATTAATCTAGTATTAACATGCAATAAAATGTCAGGAGCAAAAGCATTTCATTTGAAAAAAATTTAGTGAATCTGCTTATTAAAGGAGGTCAACTTAGGAGTCTGGCAAGACTTCAACTGCTAAATTTTTAAAATTTACATCCAAAAAAAGTAAAAACAGCAAATATTACAATAGGTTTTGGTGTTCCTTCTCAATACTCAATTTCCTTTGTTTGCTGTGATTATTTTCAAAAGTTACCTTTAAAGAATTCTCCAGGATAGTCCGGAGGTGGTGATACCATAGGTGAATCTAGGTTTACAATGGATTTCATGACAATTTCTAAAGCATTTCTTCCATACTGCAATAAAAAACAAGTTTCATTCAGTGTTTGGATACCCTTCAATCACGTGACCAACTGAACACTATAAAAACCATTATTGTACCAAATACTCAAAAAAAGCGGGAATCAGTTATAATGTATTTTATACTACTCAAGGCCTAGTTCACACCCTTGCACACTGGATGTTTAATAAATAACTGTTTTTCCTTTTAGGAACTTACAAGTGTTCACTCACAAGTATTTATTATATTCCTATTTCTCAAAAGGAATGAAAAGATTATACTGTAGAGTTGATCCCCAAAGATCCAACACATGAAAACCTGTGTCTAACAGGAAGCCATGATTTCACAGAAAAACCATAGGGGGCAGTTTAAATTGTACATAGTAGCCACTTTCCCTTTTTGTTCACTACAGACAACCTACACTAGCTCAAGTTTTCAGATACTGAAAGCTGAAAACGTACCTTATTATCAAAGTTGAACCTGCTCAAATCTCTAGATTCTGTTGCTCTTCTGTCACCATGTGTAAGAGCCCCCTGTCAAAACAAAATTTTCAATCAGGGCACAGAACACAGGTAAGTAACATGCACCATTATTTTATTTTATTTTTTTGGTATCCTTAATAATATACAATCACATGAGCAACACTGTAGTTACTAGATTTTCCTCATTATCAAGTCCCCACCAAAAACCCTATTACAGTTCACTGTCCATCAGCATAGTAAGATGATATGGAGTCACTACTTGTCTTCTCTGTGCTATACTTCCTAACCTGTGCCCCACCCACTATGTTACGTATGCTAATCATAATGCCCCTAATTCCTCTTCTTCCTCCCTTCCCACCCATCCTCCCCAGTCCCTTTCCCTTTGGTAACTGTTAGTCCATTCTTGGGTTCTGTGAGTCTGCTGCTGTTTTGGTTCCTTCAGTTTTTTCTTTATTCTTATACTCCACAAATGAGTGAAATCATGTGGTACTTGTCTTTCTCCACCTGGCTGATTTCACTGAGCATAATACCCTCTAGCTCCATCCATGTTGTTGCAAATGGTAGGATTTGTTTTCTTCTTATGGCTAAGTAATTTTCCATTGTGTATATGTACCACATTTCTTTATCCATTCATCTACTGATGGACACTTAAGTTGCTTCCATTTCTTGGCTATTGTAAATAGTGCTGAGATACACATAGGGGTACATGTTTTCTCGAATCTGGGATCCTGCATTCTTAGGGTAAATTCCTAGGAGTGGAATTCCTAGGTCAAATGGTATTTCTATTTTGAGTTTTTTGAGGAACCTCCATACTGCTTTCCACAATGGTTGAACTAGTTTACATTCCCAGCAGCAGTATAGGAGGGTTCCCCTTTCTCTGCATTCTCGCCAACATTTGTTGTTGTTTGTCTTTTGGATGGTGGTCATACTAACTGGTGTGTGGTTTTAATTTGCATTTCTCTGATGATTAGCGATGTGGAGCATCTTTTCATGTGCCTGTTGGCCATCTGAACTTCTTCCTTGGAGAAGTGTCTGTTCATATCCTCCACCCATTTTTTAATAGGGTTATTTGCTTTTTGAGTGTTGAGGCATGTGAGTTCTTTATATATTCTGCACATTAACCCCTTGTCAGATATGTCATTTACAAATACATTCTCCCAACATGCACCATTTTTTGCATCCATCTGTGCAACTCAAAAACTTACCAAACTCTCAAGTCTTTTAGCAACAATAGATGCAAATCTTTGTTCTCCTGCCAATTCAGAAATCAGAAAGACATATTCTGGAGCAGTAACTTGGTTTGACCTGTGAGTTCGTCCTGTAATTATATTAAAAAATAAATGAACTGATTGTGTTCACTAGATACAGAGTATTCTGAGATCTCCTAGCATTTAACACTAGGCTGGTATCCAAATACCCTAAAACAAGAGGAAAAACTGAGGAAATAATTACAGCTGTATTAATAATGACAACTGTATTAACTCCCAAAAAGGTACAATATCAAAAATGCTGACATCCATATTCAAAACAATATTTCTCCTCCCAAGGGACAGGAAGTGCCACAGAACTGTGAAATAATAAACATATTATTACTGCTACCCTAGTATGATTAACCACAATGCTGCTGATGTGTAGCTGCTCTGGATTCTCCCAAAATTATTTTCTAAATCATTAGGTCACAGAGACATGAGCATGTAAGGAAAGGGAGGAGCAAGGTGTCCTCAGTGCAACTATGAGGTTGATAAAATAAGAGGTAGCTGCTCTGACATGAACCTCAGACATCTAAAGGTCTTTGTGAAGATACTTCCAAGAAGCCTTGTTCTTGAATATGCCAGAAACACTATGAAGGTCCACCACAGATCTTTTACATTTTTTAAAACAAGTAAGAAATAAATTTATGATGCAATCTGTATTTTAAGGTTTATGCAATACCCAAAAAATCTCCAAAACTTACATATATGTCAAAGTTTAAGATGTCTAACACTCTTTATAGGTTTTGATATGCACCTATTTTCCCAAAGATTCCTAGTTACCTATTAAGTGAAATTCTGTGCAGGAACTTACCAAATTGCTGAATTGCTCTATCAGCACTCCAGGGTAATTCTAAAGTCATATGAACTCTTCGCCTTTGATTTTTAGCTCTCCGATCTGCTTGCAATGAAATACCAGAGCTGGCAGCTTCTGAGATGATAGCAATATTCTGTATCAAATGTGAAGGGGAAAAAATCATCTTTGCACAAAGATAAGGAGAAAGGTACCTTAAATAAAGCCTTAAGTAGACTACTGGTGGTCCACCAGTATTAATTCTCTTCTTCCTGTATCAAAGCTCCCAGTTTTAGCTGGGTACACAGCTGCCCAGAATCAAGATTCTATTCCCAGTCCCTCTTGCAGCTAAGTGTGGACATGCGCCAGCCAGTAGATTATAGGTGACACAACATCCAGGAAATGTCCTTGAAAGTTGAGAACATACCCTTCTCCTCCTCTTTTCTCCTCTCTGCTGGCTAAAATGCAGAGATGAAATGAACTGAATGTGAAACATCTGTTGTGAAATATAGAGGTAACTTGGAAATGGAGACCCACATATTAAAGGATCAAGACAGAAGATGCCTAGTTTTCAAGGAGCATCCCAGTCCTGGTCCAGCTACTCAAACTTATACATGGGATAAATGAATTTCTACCTTGCTCAAGTCAGTATGATTTTGGATTTTCTGCCACTTAACAGCCAAAACTAGTATCAACTGATATAATCCCAATCACATATGAGCCTAAATTCATGAAAGGAGTACAGAATATAACTGTTAACACACCTCTACCTAAAGTCATTAAATGTAACATAAGCTTTGAAATATATCTAAAAGACAACTTTGAGAGTGGTAACTATCACCTACTTTGCAGTTGCGGAGGCAGAAAAATTCACTGAAATGTAAGGCAAAACGTGGGTAAAGAGTAAAATTTTATTCCACCCCTTTTAGATTAAGGAATGAGGCTGAAGTGGTCCCCTCTTTTGTAGTAACCTCATTAGTACATGCTTTATAGCAATTCCAAGTAGATGAAGAACTTATCTGGAAATCTCAAAAATTAGGTTGACTTAGTAATAAGAGCCTCCATACAATGGGGAAATGACAGCCTCTTCAAGAACTGGTGTTGGCAAAACTGGACAGCTACATGCAAGATAATGAAACTGGATTATTGTCTAACCCCATACACAAACTCAAAATAGATCAAGACTTGAATGTAAGTCATGAAACCATAAAACTCTTAGAAAAAAACATAGGTAAAAATTTCTTGAATATAAACATGAGCAACTTTTTCCTGAACACATCTCCCTGGGCAAGGGAAACAAAAGCAAAAATGAACAAATGGGACTATATCAAGCTAAAAAGCTTCTGTACAGCAAAGGACACTATCAGAACAAAAAGGCATCCTACAGTATGGGAGAATGTATTTGTAAATGACATATCTGACAAGGGGTTAACATCCAAAATATATAAAGAACTCACACGCCTCAACACCCAAAAGGCAAATAACCCTATTAAAAAATGAGCAGAGGATATGAACAGACAGACACTTCTCCAAAGAAATTCAGATGGCCAACAGGCACATGAAGAGATGTTCCACATTGCTAATTATCAGAGAAATGCAAATTAAAATCACAATGAGATATCACCTCACACCAGTTAGGATGGCCAACATCGAAAAGACTAGGAACAACAAATGATGGTGAGGATAAGAAGAAAGGGGACCCTCCTATACTGCTGGTGGGAATGTAAACTAGTTCAACCATTGTGGAAAGCACTATGGAGGTTCCTCAAAAAACTAAAAAGAGACATACCATTTGACCCAGGAATTCCACTCCTAGGAATTTACCCTAAGAATGCAGCAGCCCAGTTTGACAGACATATGCACCCCTATGTTTATCACAGCACTAATTACAACAGCCAAGATGTGGAAGCAACCAAGGAACCATCAGTAGATGAATGGATAAAGAAGATGTGGTACGTATACACAATGGAATACTGTTCAGCCATAAGAAGAAAACAAATCCTACCTTTTGCAACAACATGGCTAGAGGGTATTATGCTCAGTGAAATAATCTAGCCAGAGAAAGACAAATACCAAATGATTTCCCTCATTTGTGGACTATAACAACGAAGCAAAACTTAAGGAACAAAATAGTAGCAGACTCACAGACTCCAAGAAGGGACTAGGTTACCAAAGGGGAGGGGGTTTGTGGGATATCATGATTACTGCACATGGTGTTTATGGGGTCATGGGGAAGAAAGTGTAGCACAGAAAAGACAAGTAGGGACTCTGTGGCATCTTACTACATTGATGGACAGTGACTATAATGAGGTATGGGGGGGCTCAACAGTAAGGGTGAATGTAGTAACCACATTGCTTTTCTTGTGAAACTTTTATAAGAGTGTATATCAATGATACATTAATAAATATAAATATAAATATATATATATATATGAGCCTCTACAAAAAGATTCTCCAGGCAACCACCGTCTCTACAGTGCAAGTCAATCTACACATCATTCACAGTCATCATCCTAACATAAAGCAGAGCAATAAAAGAAACAGCAAAATCAAAGGATACTAGTAATCTGGGCAGGCCAGAGTGTATTTCTAGACTAAAAATTAGACAGACACAAGAGAGTACCATTAGATATGGTGCCATTGAGATGACCTGAGAAAACGCAGTATTTTAATATTTCAATTAAAGATTTCAAAAGCCTGCAGAGCTACTAAGACTCACATCCAATTCTGTGCACAATACAAGTAACACTTTTTACACTCAACTTATAAGAAAATAATGAAAATGTGTAAAATATTTGGTGGTTATGTGCAGGTATTAAAAAATACAGAACTTGCAATACACATGATTTATACTAAAAGAAAATCTCTAAACATTAATCTCAATGTATGGACATTATTCTTTTTATTGAAAAGCATCCCAGAGAAACATACCTTGTCTCCATCCATAAATCTTTGTTTTTCCGTAATATTTAGTATCTCCACAGGGACATCGAGCTCAGATCTGGATTCATAAGATATGCTTCCATCATCGTTGCTTACAACCCTCCCCTTGCGGCCAGTCATCTGTAAAGCCAAACAGTATCGGTCACAACTAAGGTACTTGACTCTGGTGCAGAGGAGGCACAGAACCCCTGTATTACAGAAATCTGGGAACTGGAAGCAGGTGAAGCAGCTGATGTGCACCGCAGCCGGTGCCATACCCGGCAAAGCAGCTGAGAGAATATTGCCCCTGGCTTTGAAAAGTTCAAACTCCAGGGAGAAAGCAGACATGTGGCAATGATCACAAAGGCTGTGTGACAGGTGTAGGGACAGAAATCAGTATCTTGGGGCAAACACTCAGTGACTACAGGCAGGAATTCACTGGCTCTAGGATGACAACTAGAGTAGAACAAGAGCTCTTGGATCTAAGAGAAGAAATTACAAGTATTATGAGATGATACCCAAAATACCACTTTTTCTGCAAGGCTTAAAGGTGGCAAAAAAAAAAATTCCCAAGAAAATATACAGCCCTGATCAAGCATACTTACCTCAGCAACGTTCTCAGGGCCACCAAGTTCATCAATAAGTTCATCCAGGGTGTTAGGAGGGAGGTCTTCAGCTAATTTTTCTAGTTTATCAAGCAGATCTTTCTTCATCTGCTGGGCCCTTTCCACAGCATCCTGACTTGTTACAAGGCTATTGTTACTGTTGGTGTTACTGTTGGCTAGAGAAAGAAACATGTTAAAAATCAGTACAAAGTTTAAATATTTGTTTCGTCTAAAAGTACATTTCACAGACAAAGCAAGCTTCCACATGGATACCTGGTACACTGTTAGGAGGAGGCGAAATAACTGCTGTGGAAGAAAAACTAGGTCGCTTTGATCCAAGACCTGATGCTAATAAGGCACTTTGAATAGAATCTGGATCTATACTTTTCTTTTTTTTTTTATCTTTGTTTTTCTTATGGTCCTTTCTGATTAGCCAGGGATCTGAAAATTAAGCAAAGATGTGTCAAACCATTTGTTAAAACAAGTTCAGAATCTTGAACAGAAAAAAATCCTTTACTTTTTTTTGTATTGTTTTTCAAAAACTTATTTATAAATCATAACCAACTACAGTGGCCCAGACATCCATACAACATGAGATAAAACTCCATGGTTTGAGGTTAAAGAAAACTACACATAATTGATGTCATCATCTCACATAAATGAGCTAAATCTCCAGAAGACAGGGAAGCTTAGAGCGATCCACCAAGCAAACATCACAATCTATGTGATGATTTGTACTGCACAGAAAGAAAAGGTTTTAATACAATATCCCATTTCAAAGACACAGAATTAACTATCATTTAGTTTATATTTAATACATTGATGAACTTACCATCTTCATCATCCTCACTAGACTCATCTCTAAATGGATTGAAATCATCATCATCACCAGAACTCAGGTTTTTAGAGCTCTCACAGTCACTTTCTTCATTATCAGAGGCATCAGATTCACTTCCACTCTCATCAGAACTGCTACCAGTGAGGCCACCTACTTTTCGTGCTTTTTTGGCTTCTCGAGTTATTTCTTCACCTACCCTCAAACCCCAAACAAGAGTGTTAGCCCAAATAAACTATGCTAAAGATCCAGGAAATTACATTTTGTTCATGTGTTAATCCGAATAAGAACTGTGGTAGAAAAGCATTTACGTTAAATATATATGGACATAAAATTCACAAGTACATGCTAACCTTCTGGCCTCCCATAAGAAATCAGGTTATGTTCAGTTGTTCTTAAGAAATTAGATACGTAAGTACAAACTCAAGAATGTCTTCAAGTGCACATTTCAAAATGAATTCAGGACAAAAGAGATAAAACAGAATGAATGCCTGGCATTGTCACAATTTAACTATGTATCAGGCTGAAAGAAAAGGCCTGGTAATTAGAGGTTTATAGAATTCTTAAAAAAATAGAACACTTAAAGATATCTGTAAAATTTCATTTTAAAAAGTCAAAATGCTAATATGAATTATCTCACTAAATATTTAGAAAAGATGTCTCTGCAACAAGCCAATAAAAACTAAGAATCTTAAAATTAAAAGGTTCGTGTATTTTAATGAGATGGTGAAAACAGAAGAAAGGCAAGAGACCATCTAGCTGACCATTCTAAGATGCCCCTGATTCTAAGATACACCATTACTTTTTGTGCCACTAGAATAAAAATGTTGTCAATTAATTACACTGTAAAAACCAATCCACTTCCAGGCATATTAAAAATGTAAAGAAAACATTTCTCGTAAAACTGATGAAATAAGGTTAAAGTGTCAGGCACTGTAATACCCAGCATCATGGTCTTTATAATTATCAGTATTTTATCACAAAAGTTATCACCATTTTAAAAACAGCCCAAGAAGCTAACTAACACAAAAGACCACACAGACACAACACACACATGCACGCACGCACACCTGCCCATGCACGCAGCCCTTGACAACAGAGGGCCCAGAGTTTGGTTCCCAGGCACCACCCACTAGCTGTGTGAACCTGGGAAAATTCCTTAACCTCTAATCCTCTTACTGTGCCTCAGTTTGCCTATAAAATGGAAAAAAATACCTAATTTCATATGGATACTCTGTGGGTTAAATGAGATCATGTATGGCCAGTGGTTAACAAAAGTGCCTAGCATCAAATTCTTCAAGCTTTTAATTTAGAACAGGGAGTTACTTGTGTATTTAAATCTACATGAGCAACAGTGAAAATATGTAACCACATGATAATTTAAGGGAGGCAATTCATTCACAAAATATAGCTCCTTCAAAATGCTCAAATTCATAAGTACTTTTAACACTATTTAAAGAAAAGTACCCACCTTTCCGCTTCTTTATTTTATTTTCTTTACACGGACTATCTCTTGGTGAACTGTTGTTACTCGGAGTTGTCAAACTGATTCCTAACAAACTATAAAGTTTTTTCCTATCTGGAGCAGGGAAGTGTTTTTCAATGAGTGACTGCAACACTCCTCTATAGGAGAGAGAAAAAGCGACACTAGTGGCTCAGTTCCAAGGCAATTTACATATAAAGTCTTACTTAACATGTTTTTTAAAAATAAATATACTTTAATCTTATGAAGCATTGATAATTCAACTCAAAAGAAGTTTAATATTCTAACAATCAAGGCTGTCCAACTGAAATATAATACAAGCCAAGCCAAATGCACAGATTTTACATTTCCTAGTAGCTAACATTAAAGTTAAAAAACTGCTGAAACTAATTTTAATAGTATCTTTTAACTCAATTAATCACTTGAACATGTAACCAGTAAGATAGATGTCTTACATTATTTTTTCTTAAGTCTTTGACACTTGGTGTGTATTTTACTTACAGCAAGAGACAGTATGTTGTCAAAGATAATTTTGCTCATTTTATTACCAGAGTTAGAACCAACAGGTATGTAAACAAACTGAAAAACAATGCCTAAATCATTTTTAAAAACTCTTTTTGATGACTATTTACAATTTTTATATTAGTGCTCACTAAATTGGGGCAAGCTATACTTACTGAATAATGGATAATTTTTAATACACAAAGTCAAAACTAAACTGAAAAGAATCCAAGCTGTCACAGACTTCCAAGATGTACAAGACAAACAAAAATCAAGCTCTTCTTGCCAGTCTAAATACTGAGCACAATTTTGTCAAAATGCTTTACATTTTAGCTTTTCTGTTATTGGTTTCTAATAGATATATTATAATAGATATGCAGAGAACTGCAAAAACTAAGACCAAAAAAAAAGTTTTACAATATGATATAGGTGGACCAAAACCTTTCCCTCAGGAAATGCTAACATTTGAACTGATTTAAGTAAAAACTCAAAACGAAAAACATTACTTGGCAGTTGAAACAAAATCATTCAGTTCTCCCCCACCCTCTTCCAAGGCTTCTAATGTTCTAGCTTCTCCTGTAGACTGCAGACCAATGACAACACACTGGAGAAAAAAATATATATATTAACTATAAAATAAAAATATGCATGTGGTTTTTTTAAATTAATGTATCACTAATATACAATCTTATGAAGGTTTCCTATGAGCAACATTGTGGTTTCAACATTCACCCATTATCTGAAGTCCCCCCAACCTTACTGTACTATAATCACTGTCCATCAGCACAGTAAGACTATAGAATCATTACTTGTCTTTTTCATGCTATACTGCCTTCCCCGTGACCTACCTACATTATCTGTGCTAATCATAATACCCCTTAACCCCCTTCTCCCTCCCTCCCTCCCTACCCACCCTCCCTAACCCTTCCCTTTGGTAGCCACTAGTCCCTTCTTTGAGTTTGTGAGTCTGCTGTTGTTTTGTTCCTTCAGTTTTGCTTTGTTGTTACACTCCACAAATGAGTGAAATCATTTGGTACTTGTCTTTCTCCGCCTGGTTTATTTCACTGAGCTTAATACCCTCTAGCTCCATTCATGTTATTGCAAATGGAAGGATTTGTTTTGTTTTTATATGCATGTGGCTTCTTATGACATGTTTTAAATATTTAGTTTAAAAAGAAGATTTCAAATAAAAATTACCTATTATTATACATGTGCCATCATTTTAAATCTACATATAGTGAAACATGCTATGTGTAAAAAAACTTAACCTAGGAAATGTGATTATAATGGTGGATATGACTACAGCCTCTACCCCAGTTCTTTGTGCTTTAAGTAGATACGTATTCATCAAAAAAAAAACCCTTAAGGCAATACATCCACAGATTAAGTCGTTTTACCTACAAATGGCCAATTACAGTGATGTTTTATTTTTACATTTTTGAGCTACCTAAATTCTTCATAAACAGACACTGCTTTTATAATTTTAACGTTTCACTAAAATAATACTGTAGAACTTTCCTTAGAGCTTTACAAGTAGGAAACCTCAAAACCCAAAAGACTAAAAAACATAACCGAAAAAATGAATAATCTCTGAAAGCATTTCCCAACTTACTTTTCCATTCTTTATTTCTTCTCGAGCTAGCTGCACAACCCTTTTAACTTTGGATGCTATGCACAAGTATTTGAAAAATCTCTGGTGAGCAGACCAGAACTGACCCCACATGGATTTCTTCATTCGCTGCTCAGCATCAATCAGATCTGCAGCTTGCTGAAATCGCTCTCTGGCAATGACCCACTGCAGATGCACAACCAATATTTGAGAAGAGTTCAAGCAGAACGGTGTTAAGTGCAATATCATTTAACGTTAATTTAATGAACATCTTCATTAACTTGGAAATGTTTACACAAATGTTTTTTTAAAATGCTCACATAGAACTGCCCCAGAATTTTTATTAAATAAATGCAGTCATTTTAGGAAATAGTTACACTGTGATTTTAAAAAGTATGCAACTGAAATAAATGGCTATTTTTTAAATAAGTTACTTTAACAAAGAGAAAGCTTGGAGGATTAGGATAGTAAGGATCTGGTGATTTCACTGCTGTTTTGTAACAGAAGTACACTCCTATGGGCTGACAGACAATACACTGGACACAACTAACAGAAACATTATCAGATATATTAAAAATGCCAGGAATTAAGAAAAAAATTCTCACCAGCTTGACTGCTTTGTTATACATTTTAACATAGCTCTGAGAAAGAAGAACTTCCTCAATTTTGAAGGTCACTCCAGTAAAGCTTAGCTGTCGAGCAATGTACATTCCTCTAAGCTTCATATCCATAGCAACTATTTCCATGGCACCAACACCTCTGAATAAAATTAAAACACACAGTAACTATCATTAAATATAGTACAGCTTTAATATACATGGAAGAAGTCTTAGCAACCACACATCTTCAGACTGCAATTGAGAACAAATAGTGTACACAGTAAATTGCATTACCTCCGTTCTACTGCTTGAATAAAATCACTGAATTCTCTAAATGGAGTTCCCTCACCCCATATTCCAAGACGGTTCATATAGGCCATGTTTCGTGGTTCAGAAGCACCTAAAAATAAAAATAAAAACAAATAAAACATACTATAGCTCAGAAAATAACCTATACAAATATATTTTAAATAAATAAATACTCACCTGTGGCACTAGCATAAACAACTCTGGCTTTTGGCAATTTGTTCTGAAGCTCTAAAACTGCTAATCCTGTTTTGGTTGGCTTTGAAGAGCCAACAGGACATAAATTTTTTGCTTTATGACATTCATCAAATACTATCTGTAAGGAATGAATTAAGGAACAAAGGACATAGGTAGCAAGGGTCTCCAATTTTTCAGGAAGAATTCATCTTTACTTGCCTGAGGCCCTGGGAAACATCCAAGATTCCTGAGGTGGTGGCCTTGGGGCAAAATTCAAGGTTATTAGGGAAAGGGATGCTGTTGATAAGCCCCTGAACGTTAACTTTTTTAAACAACACACACGTATCTAATATGCTGCTTTATCTAACCTTAACATTTTCCCGTATTTGGTTTAGCTTGTTTTCTTTTTCTGTAAGAGAACAAACATAAATGAAGCCCTCTATGTGCCTCTCCTTGATTTTCCCCTCTCCCTCTCAAGTCTTAGAGGCATCCACTGCATTTGGTATTTATCTGAACTGGACATTTCTTAATTAAAACACAAGAAAGGATCCACTGCAGCAAGAAACATCCAGCACACAGGTAATCTTGGCAAATCCTCTAAGCAGAAGCACAACTGGTAACCAATTTAGCATTTCAAAACCTGTTGTCCTTCATGAAGACTAGTGAAAAGTAGGCAGTGATCAAATGAGTTTGGAAAGCATTAAGTTAACAGTTTTCTTTCCCTTAGTCTTCTCATATACTTTACTATATAAATGTGCAACATGACACCCCAGGGGTGGAATACGGTATTCAGCATTTCTCACACCTATTAACATTTTCCTAAGCCAGGAACTGAAATATGACAGTTATAAAATAGAACCAACCCCCCTGGCATCTGTAATCATTAAACCTTCAATATCCACAACTGTTTATTTAATCTTAGGATTCCTGTTTCCCAAATGTTTTTTTACATTGATTCACTTTTGTGTCATTAAACAACATAAAAGCATTTTGCTGCAAAGGATACAACTCCATCGAAGTCATCACCACACCAATGTAGAAGTTGTTTTAACCTAGTTTTATATTTACCACCAGACTGACTTTCACCAATAAGGGAAGAATAGGTAGCAAAAATAACACCCTTTTTCACGCTCCCATTATGTTTTGAAGAAATTTTCCCATATTTGAACTAAAAAAGAAAAGAGAAAAACAGTATTTTTCTTCCTGAAACATTTATCCACCCAAATTCTACATCAAGAAACTAGTGGGTCCATGATGGGTTAGGGAAGTCAAAGGACCTCCTAAGAGGATACACAAAATTTCTCATACATGTGTGTACATACATATACACAGTCATCCACATTTATGTATATGAAGAAGTTTGTGGTATCATGACCCAATTTTCAATGAAGTTTCAAAAAAATCTCACCAATAAAAAGATTACAAACCAAACTCCTGTACAAGTTACAATATTCACATCACAAATATTTATTGAGCAGTTACTACATGCAAAGCACTGTAAGTTCGTTCTGAGGGATATATAAAGAATTATGATTTAATAGTCAACGTGCCCTTCTTCAATTACACGAACTCAGAAATCAAAAGTATTTCTAGATACCAGTTACATACTTTTAGTTTTGAACTGGTGGTAGTCATTCAAGACAGTACTTTACCTACCAATTCACTCAGTAACAATCACCCAAAAAAGTCACTGATGAGCAAAGTAACATCAAACTAACTTACAGAGACCTACTGTCTGCCACTCCATAATGCTACCTAGTATAGTATTTGACACATGGTAATCCAGAAACCTACTATAGTGCTAATGCGCACTATGCTTTCTATGAAATAACTCATTTAATCTTCCTAACAACCATATCAAGTAGAAACTATTATCCCCATCTTATAGACATTTCAGTATTTATTCAACTGAACAGAAAACTTCTGTACCTTATTTAATGAATGGACCAAAATGTTTTTTGCTCCAATATCCCTCAAATCTCTTTCAGCATCATACTTTAAATCATTTGAAACACTAAACCTGCCACAAAAAAAAAATGCACAGATTAAATACAAATTCGATCATTCTAGCAGTATTTAGGAATGAAACTAGGCTTAATACTTTAAAAACAAATACACCAACCTACTCAATAAAATTCATCCCCACATGCTGAATTGTTCACAAATGAAAGCTTCACAAGTCTTCAGCACTTACCACAAAGCTCTTTTTCTACTCAACAAATAGTTCTCATAGATGATCCCTGCTATTGTCCTTCCTTTTCCTACACCAGCACCATCACCTATTAAGAAGCCGGCACGATCTCCATTAGGTAGGAATGTTTCGTGTTGCTAGGGAGAAAAAAAAGCTAGTAACTCATCTATTGCTTGAGATATTTTGGTGACTAGTTGTTCATACATAGTTTTAGTAATATATTATAAACATGATCAATTTTTATAGAAATGTCATACACTTTGGCTCAATGTGGATACTTTCTTCATATTTATGACAGTCTTATTATCCTCACATGCACCAGGTAACTAAGGTTAACAAACTGGTGAGCATTCTTCTATACCCCTTTCAATGCTTGCACAAATACAAACTTTTAAGCCAGGACAACACCCATATAGTAATAGCACACTTTATTCAATCATTCCCCAAGGGTACAGACTTTTTAAATCCTTTTTAGCTTTCACCCAACAAGGAGTTTGGAAAAGCTACAACAAACAGCTTTACATATATGTTCCTATCTAATAGTTCTAAGTGATAGACTCCCAGGAATGGAACTATTAGATGGAAGGATATATGTATTTTTAATTTTAATACACATTCCCAGTGAATTCCAAAAAGGTTATGAGAACTGTCATTTCCACTAGAAATGCACTTACCACATCCAAAACGAACCTTTTAACTTTCTAAGAAAGATTCTATAAAAATCACATGCAAGAGAGAATTAAAAATGGTGGCGTGAGAGGTGAGACAGAGGCTTCCTCCTAAAACCGCATATACTAAGAAAATATAATTAATACAACTAATCCTGAAAAAGCAATAGGAAAGAGGACTGCACAAGACTGCATACACCTGGAGAAAAGAGCAGACCTCACAAAACAGGGTAACACAAAACTTGTGGCCAAGCAGAACAGGAAGAGAAACGGAGCGGCTACAGAGCGGAGGCCCACAACTGCTGAATACCTAACTCTGGAGATCTACTCTGGGAGCACAAACCTACATTTCATGGTGCTTGCATGTACTCTCATGATTAGGGGGTTGGAAAGCTAAGACAAGCAGAATTCCTGGAAAGACTGAGATTCCAGCCGCTTGTGGAAAGCAAAGATCCATATCCAGCTGCTCTGGGACAAAAGAAAGGTGGGCAGTCTGAGAGACTTCCAAACAAGAAAGCCCTCAGCAAGAAGTCTACTAAAGGGGCAAGGGTGTACAGAGCTTACTGCTCAGGAGAAAGGACAAGAAGACAAAACTGACCAGGGGCACTCTGCCCAGAAGGTTGGGAGCTTTCACGATCTTCAGGTGCTCCAGCTACCTGCCTTGGCTACACAGCTGAAGGACCCCCTCCTTGACAGCAGCCTACTGAGCCTTTATCCCAGGCAGCCCCACCTGGATCGCAAACCGGTAAACCCTACCCTGTGTTCGGCCAGCCAGAAGGAAGATCTGCCTACAGCAACTACAAACGTGAAGCATACAGGTTTATACCTTTGTGCTTGGCCCACTGGTTCAGGCACTGGAGTCAGGCATAGCAGTGGGGAAGCAGGAAACAGCTCTTTCTTCCCCCCAGGCACCAATTCCACTCCCCTGAGACCCCTAACATTGCTTCAGGGTCTGAGCAGCTCCAGAGAGTAGAGCTTCTGGGCACTAGAGGGCGCCATATACAAATATGAAATCCAAAGGAACCTGGTTCAGAGTAAAATTATTAAAACAACTCTTGAGAAAGATTTAAATGACATCGACCTGATGAATCTTCCTGAAAGGGAGTTCAAATAAAAACCATTAACATGCTCATGGAGATACAGAAAGATCTTCAAGAACTCAGGAATGAATTCCAGTCAGGGATCCAATCGTTGAAGAGCACAATGGAGGGTACTGAAAGCAGATTAGATTCGGTGGAGGAGACGAAAAACGAAATAGAAACTAGAGAAGAGGAATACAAAGAAGTTGAGGCACAGAGAGAAAAAAGGATCTCTAAGAATGAAAGAATATGGGGAGAATTGTGTGACCAAAAGAAAGGGATACAATATTCACATTATAGGGGTACCAGAAGAAGAAGAGAGAAAGGGATAGAAAGTGTCTTTGAGGAGGTAATTGCTGAAAACTTCCCCAATCTGGGGAATGAGATAGTCTCGCAGGCCATGCATGAAAATGCACAGATCTCCCAATACAAGGCACCAAAGGAAGACAATACCAACACATACAGTAATTAAAATGGCAAACATCAAGGATAAGGACAGAATATTAAAAGCATCCAGAGAGAGAAATAAGATCACACACAAAGGAAAGTCCATCAGGCTATCATCACACTTCTCAACAGAAACCTTACAGACCAAAAAGGAGTGGCATGATGTATTTAATACAATGAAGCAGAAGGGCCTTGAACCAAGATCACTTTATCCAGCAACATTATTATTTAAATTTGAAGGAGGGTTTAAACAATTTCCAGATGAGCAAAAGCTGAGAGAATTTATCTTACAAACCATCTCTACAGTGTATTTTAGAGGGACTGCCATAAAAGGAAGTGTTCCTAAGGTTTAATAGCTGGCACCAGAGGTAATAAAAACACAGTAAAGAAAGTAGAACAGCTAATTACTAAGCAAATGCAAAATTAAATGAACTATTCCCAAAGTCAATCAAGGGATAGACAGAGAGTACAGAATATGATACAACTAATCCTGAAATATATATATGATACCTAATATATAAAGAATGAAGGAGGAAGAAAAAGGAGGAGAATAGAAAAGAACCTTTAAATTGTGTTTGTAATACTAAGTGAGTTAAGTTAGACTCTTAGATAGTAAGGAAAGTAACCTAGAACCTTTAGTAACCACGAATCTAATGCCTGCAATGGCAATAAGTACATACCTATCGATAATCACCCTAAATGTAAATGGACTGAATGCACCAATCAAAAGACACAGAGTAATAGAATGGATAAAAAAACAAGACCCATCTATATGCTGCTTACAGGAGACTCACCTCAAACCCAAAGACAGGCACAGACTAAAAGTCAAGGGATGGAAAAACATATCTCATGCAAACAATAGGGACAAAAAAGCAGGTGTTGCACTACTAGTATCAGACAAAATAGACTTCAAAACAAGGAAAGTAACAAGAGATAAAGAAGGACATTACATAATGATAAAGCGCTCAGTCCGACAAGAGGATATAACCATTATAAATATATATGCAACCAACACAGGAGCACCAGCATATGTGAAACAAATACTAACAAAATTAAAGGAGTGAATAGAATGCAATGCACTCATTTTAGGAGACTTCAACACACCACTCACTTCAAAAGATAGATCCACCAGACAGAAAATAAGTAAGGACACAGAGACACTGAATAACACACTAGAACAGATGGACCTAATAGACATCTATAGAACTCTACACCCAAAAGCAACAGGATACACATTCTTCTCAAGTGCACATGGAACATTCTCCAGAATAGACCACATACTAGGCCACAAAAAGAGCCTCAGTAAATTCAAAAAGAATGAAATTCTACCAACCAACTTTTCAGATCACAAAGGTATAAAACTAGAAATAAATTGTACAAAGAATGCAAAAAGGCTCACAAACACATGGAGGCTTAACAACATGCTCCTAAATAGTAAATGGATCAATGACCAAATTAAAATGGAGATCCAGCAATATATGGAAACAAATGACAACAACAAAAAGCCCCAACTTCTGTGGGATGCAGCGAAAGCAGTCTTAAGAGGAAAGTATATAGCAATCCAGGCATATTTAAAGAAGGAAGACCAAACTCAAATGAATAGTCTAACATCAAAATTATCAAAAAAAAGAACAAATGGGGCCTAAAGTCAGCAGAAGGAGGGACATAATAAAGATCAGAGAAGAAATAAACAAAACTGAGAAGAATAAAACAATAGAAAAAAATCAATGAAACCAAGAGCTGGTTTTTTGAGAAAATAAATAAAATAGATAAGCCTCTAGCCAGACTTATAAAGAGAAAAAGAATCAACATACATCAACAGAATCAGAAACGAGAAAGGAAACATCGTGATGGACCCAACAGAAATAGAAAGAATTATTAGACTACTATGAAAACCTATATACTAAGAAGCTGGAAAATCTAGAAGAAATGGACAACTTCCTAGAAAAATACAACCTTCCAAGACTGACCAAGGAAGAAACACAAAATCTAAACAAACCAATTACCAGCAAAGAAATTGAAGCAGTAATCAAAAAACTACCCAAGAAAAACAACCTGGGCCAGATGGATTTACCTCAGAATTTTATCAGACATACAGAGAAGATATAATACCCATTTTCCTTCAAGTTTTCCAAGAAATAGAAGAGGAGGGAATACTCCCAAACTCATTCTATGAAGCCAACATCACCCTAAAACCAAAACCAGGCAAAGACCCCACCAAAAATGAAAATTACAGATCAATATTCCTGATGACATAGATGCAAAAATACTCAGCAAAATATTAGCAAACCGAATTTAAAAATACATCAAAAGGAACATACACCATGACCAAGTGGGATTCATCCCAGGGATGCAAGGATAGTAAAACATACGAAAATCCATCAACATCATCCACCACATCAACAAAAAGAAGGACAAAAACCACATGATCATCTCCATAGATGCTGAAAAAACATTCGACAAAATTCAACATCCATTCATGATAAAAACTCTCAGCAAAATGGGTATAGAGGGCAGGTACATCAACATAATAAAGGCCACATATGATAAACCCACAGCCAATATCATACTGAACAGTGAAAAGCTGAAAGCTCTTCCTCTGAGATCAGCTACAATACAGGGGTGCCCACTCTCCCCACTGTTATTCAACATAGTACTGGAGGTCCTAGCCACAGCAATTAGACAATACAAAGAAATACAAGGAATCCAGATTGGTAAAGAAGTTAAATTGTCACTATTTGCAGATAACATGACATTGTACATAAAAAACCCTAAAGACTCCACTCCAGAACTACTAGAACTGATACCGGAATACAGTAAAGATGCAGGACACAAAATTAACACACAGAAATCTATGGCTTTCCTATACTCCAACAATGAACTAATAGAAAGAGAAATCAAGAAAACAATTCCATTCACAATTGCATAAAAAAGAATAAAATACTTACAATTAAACCTTACCAACTAAGTGAAAGACCTATATGCTGAAAACATTAAGACACTCTTAAGAGAAATGAAAGAGGACACTAACAAATGGAAACTTATCCAATGCTCCTGGCTAGGAAGAATTAATATTGTGAAAATGGCCATCCTGCCCAAAGCAAAATATAGATTTGATGCAATCGCTATCAAATTACCATCAACATTCTTCAACAAACTTGAATAATTCAAAAATTCATATGGAAACACCAAAGACCCCGAATAGCCAAAGCAATCCTGAGAAGGAAGAATAAAGTGGGGGGGGAACTCACTCCCCAACTTCAAGCTCTAATACAAAGGCACAGTAATCAAGACAGTTTGGTACTGGCACAAGAACAGAGCTACAGACCACTGGAACAGAATAGAGACCCCAGATATTAACCCAAACATATATGGTCAATTAATATATGATGAAGGAGCCATGGATATACAATGGGGAAATGACAGTCTCTTCAACAGATGGTGCTGGCAAAACTGGACAGCTACATGTAAGAGAATAAAACTGGATCACTGTCTAACCTCATACACAGAAGTAAATTTGAAATAGATCAAAGACCTGAATGTAAGTCATTAAACCATAAAACTCTTAGATAAAAAAAATTGGCAAAAATGTCTTGGACATAAACATGAGCGACTTCTTCATGAACATATCTCCCCGGGCAAAGGAAACAAAAGCAAAAATGAACAAGTGGGACCATATCAAGCTGAAAAGCTTATGTACAGCAAAGGACACCATCAATAAAACAAAAAGGTACCCTACAGTATGGGAGAACACATTCATAAATGACAGATCCGATAAAGGGTTGACATCTAAAATATCTAAAGAGCTCATGCACCTCAACAAAAAGCAAACAATCCAATTAAAAAATGGGCAGAGGAGCTAACAGACGGTTCTCCAAAGAAGAAATTGAGATGGCCAACAGAAACATGAAAAGATGCTCCACTTGCTTGTCATCAGAGAAATGCAAAACAATGGGGTATCACCTCACACCAGTAAGGATCGCCACCATCCAAAAGACAAACAACAAATGTTGGCGAGGTTGTGCAGAAAGGGGGAACCTCCTACACTGCTGATGGGAATGCAAATTAGTTCAACCATTGTGGAAAGCAGTATGGAGGTTCCTCAAAAAGCTCAACATAGAAATACCATTTGACCCAGGAATTCCACTTCTAGGAATTTACCCTAAGAATGTAGCAGCCCAGTTTGAAAAGACAGAGGCACTCCTATGTTTATCACAGCACTATTTACAATAGCCGAAAAAGTGAAGCAACCTAAGTGTCCAACAATAGATGAGTGGATAAAGATGTGGTACATATACACAATGGAATATTATTCAGCCATAAGAAGAAAACAAATCCTACCATTTGCAACAACATGCATGGAGCTAGAGGGTATTATGCACAGTGAAATAAGCCAGGTGGAGAAAGACAAGTACCAAATGATTTCACCCATCTGTGGAGTGTAAGAACAAAGAAAAACTGAAGGAACAAAACAGCAGCCAACTCACAAAACCCACCAATGGACTAAAAGTTACCAAAGGGAAAGGGACAGGGGAGTATCGGTGGGAAGGGTGGGATAAGGGCGGGAAAAAGAAACGGGGCCTTACAATTAGCATGTATAATGTTGCAGAGGGGCGCATAGGGAGGGATGTGCAACACAGAGAAGACAAGTAGTGAGTCTTGTAATGGGGTTTGTTGGGGGGACTTGGTGAAGGGGGGAGTCTAGTAACCATGTTCTTCATGTAATTGTAGATTAATGACAACAGCAACAACAAAAAGAATAGATAATAATACTAGGCCACAAAAAGAGCCTCGGTAAATTCAAAAAGATTGAAATTGTAACAACCAGTTACTCAGACCACAAGGTATGAAACTAGAAATAAATTATGCAAAGAACATGAAAAATCCCACAAACACATGGAGGCTTCACAACATGCTCCTAAATAACCAATGGGTCAATGACCAAATAAAAACAGAGATCAAGCAATATATGGAGATAAATGACAACAATAATTCCACATGGGACATAACAAAAGCCGTGCTAAGAGGAAAGTATATTGCAACACAGGCCTACCTCAGGAAAGAAGAACAATCCCATATGAACACTCTAAACTCACAATTAAAGAAACTAGAAAAAGAACAACAAATGAGTCCCAAAGTCAGTAGAAGGAGAGACATAATAAAGATTAGAGCAGAAATAAATAAAATTGAGAAGAATAAAACAATAGAATCAATGAAACCAAGAGCTGGTTCTTTGAGAAAATAAACAAAATAGATAAACCCCTAGCCAGACTTACCAAGAAAAAAAGAGAGTCTACACACATAAAAGGAATCAGAAATGAGAAAGGAAAAATCACTACAGACACCACAGAAATACAAAGAATTATTAGAGAATACTATGAAAAACTATATGCCAACAAACTGGATAACCTAGAAGACATGGACAGCTTTCTAGAAAAATACAACCTTCCAAGACTGACCAAGGAAGAAACACAAAATCTGAACAGACCAATTACCAGCAACGAAATTGAACTGGTCATCAAAAACCTACCTAAGAAAACAACCCCTGGACCAGAAGGCTTCACCGCTGAATTGTATCAAACATTTAGTGAAGACCTAATACCCATCCTCCTTAAACTTTTCCAAAGAGTAGAAGAAGAGGGAATACTCCCAAACACATTCTATGAGGCCAGCATCACTCTAATACCAAAACCAGGCAAAGACACCACAAAAAAAGAAAATTACAGACCAATATCCCTGATGAACATAGTTGGAAAAATACTCAACAACATATTAGGAAACCGAATTGGAAAATACATCAAAAAGATCATCCATCATCACCAAGTAGGATTTATTCCAGGGATGCAAGGATGGTACAATATTCGAAAATCCATCAACATCATCCACCACATCACAAAAATAAGAACAAAACCACATGAACGTCTCCATAGATGCTGAAAAAACATTTGACAAAATTCAACATCCATTCATGATAAAAAATCTCAACAAAATGGGTATAGAGGGCAAGTACCTCAACATAATAAAGGCCATATATGACAAAGCCACAGCCAATATTATACTTAACAGTGAGAAGCTGAAAGCTTTTCCTTTAAGATCAGGAACAAGCCAAGGATGCCCACTCTCCCCACTTCTATTCAACATAGTACTGGAGGTCCTAGCATGGCAATCAGACAACACAAAGAAAGAAAAGGCATCCAGATCGGCAAGGAAGAAGTTAAACTGTTCCTGTTTGCACATGACATGATATTGTACACAAGAAACCCTAAAGAATCCACTCCAAAACTACTAGACCTAATCTGAATTCAGCAAAGTTGCAGGATACAAAATTAATACACAGAAATCTGTGGCATACCTATATACTAATGATGAACTAGCAGAAAGGAAATCAGGAAAACAATTCCATTCACAGTTGTATCAAAAAGAATAAAATACCTAGAAATAAACCTAACCAAGGAAGTAAAAGACCTATACTCTGAAAACTATAAGACACTCATGAGAGAAATTAAAGAAGAAAGCAATAAATGGAAACACATCCCGTGCTCATGGATAGGAAGAATTAATATTGTCAAAATGGCCATCCTGCCTAAAGCAATCTACAGATTCAATGCTATTGCTATCAAAATACCAACAGCATTCTTCAATGAACTAGAACAAATCGTTCTAGAATTCATATGGAATCACAAAAGACCCCAAATAGCCAAAGCAATCCTGAAAAGGAAGAATAAAGCTGGGGGGATTATGCTCCCCAACATCTAGCTCTCTTACAAAGCCACAGTGATCAAGACAATTTGAAACTGGCACAAGAACAGAACCATAGACCAATGGAACAGACTAGAGGGCCCTGATATAAACCCAATGGCCAATTGATATACAATAAAAGAGCAATGGACATATAATGGGGAAATGACAGCCTCTTCAACAACTGGTGTTGGCAAAACTGCACAGCTACATGCAAGAGAATGAAACTGGATTACTGTTTAACCACATACACAAAAGTAAACTCAAAATGGATCAAAGACCTAAACGTAAGTCATGAAACCACAAAACTCTCAGAAGACAACAAAGGCAAAAATCTCCTGAATATAAGCATGAGCAACTTCTTCCTGAACCCATCTCCTCGAGCAAGGGAAACAAAAGCAAAAATGAACACATGGGACTACATCAAACTAAAAAGTTTCTGTATGGCAAAGGACACCATCAACAGAAAAGGCATCCTACAGTATGGGAGAATATATTTGTAAATGACATATCCGAGAAGGGGTTAACATCAAAAATATACAAAGAACTCACACGCCTCAACACCCAAAAAGCAAATAACCCAATTAAAAAATGGGCAGAGGATATGAAGAGACAATTCTCCAAAGAAGAAATTCAGATGGCCAACAGACACATGAAAAGATGCTCCACATCACTAATCATCAGGGAAATGCAAATTAAAACCGCAATGAGATATCACCTCACACCAGTAAGGATGGCCAACATAGAAAAGACTAAGAACAACAAATGCTGGTGAGGATGCGGAGAAAGGGGAACCCTCCTACACTGCTGGTGGGAATGTAAATCAGGTCAACCATTGTGGAAAGCAGTATGGAGGTTCCTCAAAGAGCTCAAAATAGAAATACCTTTTGATGCAGGAATTCCACTTCTAGGAATTTACCCTAAGAATGCAGCAGCCCAGTTTGAAAAAGACAGATGCACCCCCATGTTTATTGCAGCACTATGTACAATAGCCAAGAAATGGAAGCAAGCTAAGTGTCCATCAGTAGATGAATGGATAAAGAAGATGTGGTACATATACACAATGGAATATTATTCAGCCATAAGAAGAAAACAAATCCTACCATTTGCAACAACATGCATGGAGCTTAGAGGGTATTATGCACAGTGAAATAAGCCAGGCGGAGACAAGTACCAAGTGATTTCACTCATCTGTGGAGTATAACAAAGGAAAAACTGAAGGAACAAAATAGCAGCAGACTCACAGAACCCGAGAATGGACTAACAGTTACCACAGGGAAAGGGACTGGGGAGGATGGGTGAGAAGGGACGGATAAGAGAATTAGGGGGCATTACGATTAGCACACATAATGTAAGGGGGGCACAGAATAGCAAGTACAGCAGAGGGAAGACAAATAGTGACTCTACAGCATCTTACTATGATGTTGGACAGTGACTGTAATGGGGTATGTGGTGGGGACTTGATAATGGGGGGAATGTAGTAACCACAATGTTGCTCATGTGATTGTGTATCAATGATACCTTAATAAAAAAATATCACATGCACAAGTTTTTCATGCAAGGGAAATTTATCTTTAGATTAAAACAACTATACTATATGGACTAAAATGAAAAGGTAAGTATTGTATGTATTTATGAAATATTATTGCTTACCTGGGCTGCGTATGTAATTGCCTCAAGCTGTAATGCTGATAGCCAGCCATTATCAATGGTTTCTTCAGAAATGGATGTTTTATACCAAACATCAGGAGGAGTAACACTGGATAAAGAACTAGTTTCCACTACAGCATCTGGGTGACGTAGGCCAATTTTTACTAAAAGAAAATTTAACAATACTTCTTTTTAATTATTCTGGGTATCTGATCTTATCAGGTATTATAATATATGACAGAGAAAATATAACTAGTAAATAAGTAAGTATACACTCTGGAATTTTATTAAAAACTAATTGATGGTGAACTATTGTTTAAAGGTAATTAAAATGACCTATTTATCAAATACCTATGGTTTAAATAATTTAAATAACCTATTTGTCAAATACCTATGGTTTAAATAGAGACTTGTCAATCAAAAAGAGCTAGAAAAATACAAACTTAGTTCACACCACCACGTTCTCCAGTAGTAACAGAACGTAATCCTAAATTAATTTACTTGAATGAATCATTGACTTCAATCAATGAAACAAAAGTTTGCAATGTAATTTTTATCCTAAAACATATTTCAAATGAATTCTTGGTTATAAAATTAAACAGAATTAATTCCCCCAAATGTATAATGTAAACAGTTTAAAATAAGGGTTGGCAAACTTTCTCTATAAATGGTCAAACAGTAAGTTTTTTCAACTTTGTGAGGCACCTGGTGTCTTTTACTTATAACTACTGAATATTGCTGTTGTAGCAGCATAAAAGCAGCCACAGTTAATAAATAAACCAATGGGTATGTCCATGTTCTAATAAAACTTTATTATAGAAACAGGCAGGTCTGGATTCAGTTTGCTGACCTCTGGTTTACAGGGCCAGGGATAAACTTTCAATCTTTTTGTGAAAACTACTGGTGGGGGTGAGGGGACAGGTGACCATAGAACGTCAAATAAAACAATACCACAATCTAAAGTTCATTTTAAATGACCAGAAAAAATCACAGGATCTTAGGGGTCCACACAGTTGGTATGTGATTTTAATATACATGGTACTATTAGTGTCTTTTATAGAAATCCAGAGTATATAAAAAACTAATTAGTCACATATTAGTTTTCATCTTATTACTCCATGTAATGAAAAAGTGAAAATTTTACACAAAAACTAAAAACTATAAAATTTCAACTTAATATAGTGGCCACTTAAAAAAAGAATCGTGGCCATTAAGGCAGAAATGGTGTTAATGTAAACCACAGAATTCAAATAGCACATTTTTAACATTACATTTTATGATTTTAGATGAGCTATATAAAAGAAATAATTCTATGATACATATTTCTATCTTAATTATTTACATATATATGTGGATTTTATAATCACCGCCGATATGAGCAAAATTAACTTAATATAAAACAAGTCTTTTACTCTTGGTTTTAAAAGACTTCAACCTAACACAACTCTTCATTTGTGTAGGAAAAAATAAACGAACAGTGTATGTACATATTTCTAAACATACGGTTTGAAACAGTACAAAGCTTGATACTTGTCAAATCCTGAGGTACCCAACACTGAGAGATTCTAATAGATGCTAATGTGTCAGAAAGCAACAAGGTTACAAGGAACACATAAGTCTTTCATTACCATGACAAATTCCACATACATACATTTTATAGGCATATACTCTGCATAGGTTTCTGCGTGACCCATTTCTTCTTCATCTTCCTCCTCTGGTTCATCTTCCTCTTTCACAACAGGGACCTTCTATAACAGAGAGAGCATAATCAACTCTAAGTCCAGAGACTGAAGGCCCAGCCACACTTCTGAACCCTCTTCTCTAATACCCCCAGTCTTCAACCTTGGAAACACGACATATGTTTCCCTACACTTCCACACTCCCGAAAATTGAGGTCACACTTTGTGGCTTCCCTGATTCTCCAATGATGAGCACAGACAATCTGTGCCCTGCTCTCATTGCTCACACACAGATGGGTCAGCACAGGGCTACCCCTTCCTTCCAGCCACCATCACACCTTAACTACTTTCCCCTTCAGTATTTCCTACCATGCTCCCTGATACTCAGAACTCCAACCTCAGTCCTCACGTTTCATTGCAGTTCCAGGAATAAAGACCAAGAGGTTTGGGGACTTCATGAGAACAAACTCTGTTTAAGTCTCACATCCCACCATCTTTTTCAGCTCACCTCCATCTGTCTTCTTTCTTCCTGTCCTAAAACCAAACTCCCAGAAAACTCTACAGTTTAAAGCTCCTTCTGAAGGACAGAGCATTTACTTCAGAAAGCTGTGTTCTCCCAGACACAACAAGAATCATACATAGGATAGTCGTATCATTTACACCTGAGTAAAACAGGGCACTATTAGTAACTACACTAGGAAAACAGGAACTGTCCCAGACAAACAGGGTGAGTTGTCTCCATAGTTCTGTTCCCTTGTGCTTTTCCAGACAATCTTAAAGGGGTAAAGGGAGGGAGGAAGAGGGGAACAGGAAGACCCTGAACAAGCTGCTTCTCACTACCAGGAAAACCATTAGAAAAGCTCTTTATTGATATGTGCAGTTTTAAGGAAAAGCATAGAGAAGAAGCTATGAAACCTAGTATACCACGGAAGGAAGGAGGAAAAAGAGAACCCAGTCAGGATCTAGTAATGATAAGGATGACATGGCATTGAAAGGTAGGCATGGGCTCTTTCTAAAATTTATTTATTTTTATGTAATCCAGAGCAGAATTTGATGACACACAGAGCTCAATAAATGTGGGAAGAAAAAGGTAGGTGGGAGATAAGTACCCAATCAGTATCAACTCACCATATCCTCAGAAAAAAAATTTTTTTTAATTTCGAATGTTCTCAGAAAGTATGCCAAAATGAAACCCAATTTCACAAACTGGAGACAAAATGAGATTGGCCAAAGAAACAGATACAAATCCCAATTCTGTTATTTATTTGTGTAGGCTTGGTCAAATTAGTTGAATCCTCAACCCCACCTTTGCATCTTTTCCTCACTATTGAGGAAAACAGGAATGCATACTATGCTAAATGACAAACCTCTTCTTTTCTCCCTCTTACATTCTGCTTATTAAAAACAAAAAAATCACCCTGAGCATAATTTCAGGATGAACTGGTAATACTTAAGGGTCACAAAATCCAGGAACCAGACAGGTAGTATTTCTAAGCCAGCTGGATGTAAAATAGCAACTGATACCGAACCTAGTTCAAAGAGGTAAATTGGGAGGAGACTATGGTACATGGCAAAAACCCACTCAACACACAAAGTAGTTGTCCACTACTCAACTCTAGGCATGTTTTACTAGGTGGGGAATGTGGGCCCAGGGTGGTCACGTACTCATTTTTCAAGAGAAATTGGAAATCATGATTTTTATGTGTTAGCAAAAAATTCAAAATTTTCAAAATATTGTGGAGGCCAAACAGAACACATCTGTCAACTGCTTTTGTTCAATAGGCTACCAGTTGGCGATTGCTGTTAGATGTTTCTTAACTGCTAGGACAATCCAGAACTTTTGGCATGTTATGGGCAAACAACATAGGCTAGACTGAGAACCTGAACACCACAGGAAACATTTCTTGAAAAATGCATTCTTACTTTCCAAAAATCAACTTTCAAAATAAGCTCTTGGCACACAACTATTAAGTAATCTGAGTACTGCCAGCACTTGTCCTCTTAGACCCCTGTCAAAAACCTCAGGCACAGGTTACTTTGCTGCCTCTCCAAAGCCATATTCCATCCCCAAGTGTTTATCAATCGTTTTGTATTGTTATATATAGTCATCTCATATTTTCTTTCTTTTTTCCTTTCCCCTCACCCTTTTCCAATCCTCCAAACTCAGTCCCTTATCACTTCCCTTCTCCATTTCTTAACCAACCTCCCAACCTAACCCATCATGAATCACCAACAGGTCCCTTCACTTCCAGTAGTCCTCGCTGGTGCTGCACCAAGTCCAAAGTCCTTCACTCAACTCAGGATCCTCCACAGAGCCAGAGGCAACCATTCCAACTTCTTCCTACAAACCAAGTACCCTGGCTTACTGTCACCTAAGCACATAAGCCACCATCTCCTCTGTGCCTATTGATGCTTCAGCTCCCTTCCTAAAATGCCCTCTCAAAGTCTCTCCATATTCAACACCAAACTCCATTATATTATACCTCCTCTTCAAAGCAATCTTCCTAGGCCATTTGGGTCCACAGACCTCCCTTCCTCCAAACTCATAACCCTTATTGTGAGCTTCCCAACATACCTATGGATGTATCTTACATTGTGTGTGAGCTTTGCAACATGCCTATGGATGTATCTTACATTACTACTTAAACCACATGGTTGTCAAATTCTGTTTATTAAAGGGGGAGCCATGCAGTACACTTCTTGTAGAAACCCACCATACACACACATGCAAGTATTATACAGTGTAGTTATTGAATAAATGTACAGAATTAACTGACCTGAAGCATACAGCATTCCAAAATATAAGAAAAAGAATTATCACATAATTATTCATAATCAAACCATTATATGACAGCTCATAACTAGCTATATATTCAGGTTCAATCTTAAAATGAACAGTTATCAAATACTTTTGGTCAACCCCCAGTGTCTTTTTTCTGCTCTTAAGCGATTCAAAATTAAAAGGTATCAATATAGCATGTAATACTATATGCTATCAAATATGCAAGCTATAAATCTTGTTTTTAGTACATATTAGCTTAGCCTAGTGGGTTTTAATGTTTATTCATTAGTGTTTGTCACTGAGTAGCCCCTCTTCACCTAGAAGTTTTCTCAGGATTGTTTTAGAGCACTTTTAGCCAACTGTACTTTCATATCACATAAAAACACAAATACAGCTTTTGAAACTCACCATGGTTGGTGAAAAACTCCTCATTTTCATGTCATTGATCCATATTCTTGCTACTTCTTTATTAGAAGACTCTTTCTTTACTGTACCATTGCTTACATCAGCTGAGGGGGAAGGTTAATTTACATTTTAGAATAGAATCTCAATTTCTTTTCCTGCAGTTTTTTAAAAAATTCAGTAAAGTTTACCCACTTCACAAACCAAAGAACACCAATCTGCTTACCACTAACTTAAAGTAAGCAGAGGGATGAAAACATTCAAAGCTATGTGTCATTGGATATAAAAATTAACCTCAAAACCAAGCAACTTAAAAGGAAATGTATGCACAGGAAATGTGAAAACTATTTATCAAAAAGACACCTTAACTTGGACTATTTGATAATTCATTTCAATACAAATACCAAGAACCTCGTTGTTATACTCCACAAATGAGGGAAATCATTTGGCACTAGGGTTATTATGTTTAGTACAGATGGTGTGAGAGGTCACGGGGAAGACAGTGTAGCACAGAGAAGGCAAATAGTGAATCTGTGGCATCTTACTACACTGATGGACAGTGACTGCATTGGGGTATGGGGGGGACTTGATAATATGGGTAAATGTAGTAACCACATTGTTTTTTCACGTGAAACCTTCATAAGAGTGTATATCAAAAATACCTTAATAAAAAAAAAAGAAAATAGTATTCAACAGGCGAGAAATTAAAGTAACAGACAACATACTTAAAAAATCCAAAAGCTGGAAGAAAAAAAAAACAAATACCAAGAGCCAGTATTACTTTGACACTTGACTTGATTCATTAAAACAAAACAAACTTACTGTTATCAACAAGATAGAATCAGTTCTCACCTGATTTGTAGCACTTACTTTCAAGGCAAAATAATTTCTAGATGGAAAAAAAAGCAATTTGGGAACTCTATATTCCTCCTTCCCTAAAAATAAAGATCCAAACGATGAACCTTTTCTTCTTCTATACCAACGGTTTGCAAACTCTTCCTAGAATTGCAATAGAACCCCTTAATCCAAGTATCAATTAAAGTAGCACTGCATGATGAGGAGGCCAGAGCACCTGCAGCCTGCATCCTCCAGATATCCATCCCTAAAGCACTCCCAGTACATGGGACTCTAGAGATCACAGTGTGAAAATTTTATCAGGTGGACTGATTACCATCTCATCTATTTTACGAAAAGATGGGGGCATTTGGGAGGCCTGCCACTTCAGACTCCAAAAAAACTAGGATTAAAGGGTTAACAAAGTAATGAAGCTATAACAGAGATAATCAATTTATCTGAGGTCATGATTTGTTTAATACCACTGTGGGAGACCCAGTGAATAGTACATAGAAAGAGTTACAGGGCTGGGGCTCAAGTGAGAGATCAAAGCCCAAAGAGAAACCCAAAGGACTAAGAGTTAAGGGCTCTGGGCTCCAAAAGGGGCAATACCCACACAAACAAAAGAAGATGCAAAACCTTAGTCTCTACAGTTTCACACTTTGAGTGTTCTTCCTTTTCAGTAAAAAGTTGGCCTGTACTACAACACAGACATTTGCTTACTATCTTCTGCATTCACTTATCATGTTTCTTTTTCAGGCCTGGTCTAGTCTGACAGAGTTTCTCCGGCTTCCACACAAGGATGGCCTTCATATGCAGTCTTTTGTCTTTCAACGGTTACTACATTGGAGGTGAGAGATGTTACTGTACTAGCTGCTACAAAGTCAGCTCCAAAGCTGTCCTGTTTGGTTTTCCTCTTTAAACTCCTTCCTCACAATGGCTTAGTCCCCTCCTTTAAATTATGAAGACATATGCTTATTTGAGCAGTGGAATACTTAGAAAGTCACTCACCTAAAAGCAACTGTCTTTCTCATCATTAAACCCAAAGACTTTAACGAAAAGCAGCTTCCACTAACTGCTGTTCATCCCAAAGTCTCCAAGGAGCCATTCCAGAGGCTGTCCTATACTTCAGCTAGGTCAGGGCCACAGTCCTACTCTCCGTGGCAGAAAATGGAAATCAGTCCTAAGACAGTTAAGATGATCTCTCAGTGAGCAGCTAGCTGCCACACTGTGCTTATTACTAATTCATGACCTTCGGAGTGAAACTATACAGCCAAAGGGTACAATGGTATGGACCCAAACATAAAGATTAGATCTCATATTCAAAATAACATCTGCCACTGGAGACAAAGTTAGTCCTACATCATCCTACACATACTTCTTGCCCATTCCTTTAGAATGCCCCTAGCCTTCTACTTTATAAACACAAGCACGTTACAACTTCCAAGCAGTCAATTCTGTCACAAAATTATCTATTGGTCTGTATCAAGTATTAAAACTTATCTCCCACAATGAGAAAAATAAAGCAGCTGTTTGGAAGAAGGACGTGACTATTCAGTATCTCTCAGTTCATTCCAAGAGCCTGGCAGGATGCTACATATATACTGGTATAAATAATCAGGAAACTCCATTCTATCCCATTGATCCAAAATACAACAATCCCACAGAAATTTATTTACAAAAAAAAAAAAAAAAAAGGCACCCATCCAATGCTAAAACTATAAAAGAGTAGTCAGCTCAGGATATAACTGAGGTCAGTCAGCACTTCCAACAGTGCCCACCACGGTATTATTACAAAACAGGGACTTAAATACTCAGCTCAACCGAGAAGAAACTAATATTCCTCTCTAACAGTTCACATTTTCCAGCTTCTGAAACTATAGTACTGAAATTTTATATAGCCAAAGTTTAAAAAAAGACAAATTAATTCTATTTTACCCTTAAAAATAACCTTATTACACTAAATACAAAGCTTCCTCTAAGCACTCCACTTAAAATTGTAACCTCTTGCTGCCCAATACCCCATTTTCCATTGCTTTCCATAGCATTTATCCCTATCTGACATACTATATAATTTATTTTCTCTTTCTCTCCACTAGAATTTGAGTTCCATGAACGCAGAGATTTCAACAGGTTTTCTTCCAAGCCACAGCCTCCAAATCATGGAACAGTGCTTAGCACTTAGTGGGCACTCAATAAATATTTGTTGAAATGAATGAACAACAAGGTACTCCAAAGAATAAGAGCTAACTGTAAAATCTACAGCCTTTATGCATAAATGAACTCCAAAAAAGGTGTGATCAAACCATTATTGAACTTCTTCCCTTTAAATCTAAAACTATCCTTAAAGTATTATGGATTAACTAGGGATGATGACTGCACAACTCTGGATATACTAAAATCCATTGAACTGCACACTTAAAATGGTTAAGTGTTATAGTATATGAATTACATCTCACTAAAGCTGTTATAAAAAAAAGTTCTATGGGTGCTCACTCTTCAAAGAAAATATAGTGAATTATTTTACAATGAAAGTATATATTTTAAAAGATAATTTACTAAAAACACGATTACTCACAATCAATGAAGCCAACTGACAGACAAAATCATAAAACTGTAAAAGTCAGAAGTAAAGTACCAAAGTATCAGTTTAAATCCTGTTACCTCAAGCTGGATCCAAGGACCACCAATAACAGTACCTCCAAAAGCTTGTCAGAAATGCAAAATCTTGGGGCCCACCCCAGAACTACTGACTCTTACTCTCTTTTGGACCAAGATCCCCAAGTGATTCACAGGCACATTAAATTTGAGAAGCACTGACTTAAAGGAATGAGAAAAATGTTAACTGGTTATTCACTATGTAAAACTAAGATTTTAGTGTTAAATACAGCCACTTGGTAATTTTACATTTCATTTTAAAGCTAAATGCTAAGGCTTCTAATTTCTGCTTCCCTTGACTTATATAAATACTGTAAGTGTATGAAGTCATGCAGATATTACCTCTTTCATCCTCAGTTCTTTTAAGACCCAAGCAAACCCTTAAAAATACATTGGCACATGTTATCAAATATAGAGTTGACACTATTGAAAACAGGAAGACTTACTAGCTGCTGTTGCAACTGGCTGAGCAATATTAGCTGGTGGCTTGAGTTTCATGAGTTCGTTCAGACTATTATTTTTTAGTAGATCCTTCAGCTGAACCTGGTCTTTTGAAGGTGCAGAGGTCATGGCACTTCGTACTGCTGGTGCTGAGACTGAAGGGCGTGTGTTTGCAGTAGTCTGGATAAACTTTGTTAAAGTGATGGTCTGCCTACTGGTTGTTACAGGTGGTGTTTTAGTCATTACAATTGTAGATCCCAAAGTCGGAAGCTGATTTATTTGATTCAGCACAAATGTTGTAGTAGATGGAGGCTGCTGCTGGAAAAGAAAACCATATGCATCACACCAATGAATAATAATTTATTCTCTCATGTAGTTTATATCCACAAACACAGTAGGCATTTAAAAGTATGAACTTTTATTCTTATCTAGCCATTGACTTTTCATTATTAAATATGATTAGCTATAAACTACCAAGTTGAAACACACCCCTCTGAGGAAAAAAGAGTGATATTTTATATTACTTTTGGGGACAGCAAGCATAAAATGGGATTATCCTAAGCAAGCTGTGACACATAGTAACCCTATATAATATAAGGACTAGAAAGAATTTCTAACTCTAGACTGGCCCAACTAGGTAGATAACCTTAGGCAAATCACTTTACCCCAGGAGGCCCAGGCTCTCTGAGGCCCATTTTCCAACATTCTCTGGTTCCTTTCCAATGCTCTGTTTGCAGTCATTCAGACTATACTAATGTTTAGAACTTAAGATAATAAAACCCCCAAGCAGAGTTTTAAATTCCTGTATCACACAAATGATCCAACTAGGAAAGTTACAAATATTGCTGATGGGCTACCTTTGAGCCTAAGACACAACTACATAGTATTTTATTATAGCGGCAAGGGGTAGGAGCTGCACAAAAAGGAAACAGTAAGTCGAGATTTGAAGGATAACAGCGTGTCTCTGACCACAAGTGACTAGAGTACAACTGAGAAAGTTTTATAAATTTAAGTCTATTTCACCATGACTCCTATAACAATAATTTATCACACATTATCAAATTTTAACAAAAGTTTGTCTAATCAATTCTATACTACTAAGCTTAAGTTAATTGCTGTATTTAAGTAAAGTCAAAGGAACTCTATATTTAAAGCACAAGTACAACCACTTTAAAATTATGTATATCAAAAACAAAGTTGAAATCAACAAGTGAAAAGTGCAGTGGGATAATGGGTAGTTTACCTTTATTCGTGAATTTTGCATCATTTGCAATAAATAAACTCAGAAAATGTTCTGCATTGTCTCAACTTTTCATCAACATAACTATAAGAAGAGTGAAAGAGTGTTTTACAAAGTATGTGAGAGTAGGGTACTTGGAAAAAGTAGCAAAACTAGAACTAGGAGGATAAAACTATTTCATATTAAAGATCATTTTCTAACTACAATCCTAAGCTATTTTTGTAGTAATGCCAAATCTAAATAATTCTTACCCTAACATTTAATAGTGCTGGAGTAGGTACCGTCTCTGGTTCTTGTTTAACAGGAACTGCTGCTTCAGTCTCCAAACCTAGTTCTAATGCACTAAGTGGCACTGACTGGAGAGAAAACAACATCAGAGAAAGACAGAAAGAATGACAGCAGTGAATTGTTTCAAGAACAAGAGGTGTATTTATTTTATTAAAACGAAAAAAGGTCGAGCTTTACATTCAAGCGGAATGTAAAATCCCCGATACCAGGTATAAAGAAATAACTTTTGCAAGCATAACATCTTCACAAAACTATGCTAATACAAGAATCTTATTTTTCTTTTCAGAAAATGTGTACAGTGAAACCCCAGAAGAATGTTCCTGTAAGTACAAAGACAGTAAGTAAGGACATTTAACAACTCTAAGCAATTCATCTCAAACTTTTACTTATATATCAGAGCAGACAATGTCCTGATTTTCACTGCAAGCATTTTACACTTCATGAAGACTAATACCCAACAAGAAAATATTTACATGCATATTTAAAATCAAGGCTTTATTATTTCTATTAATACAAATTAATATGAAGAAAAAAATCAACTTTTTACAGAGGCTTTGGAAAACTCACCTGCTGAACTGGAGGAGTAGGTGTTGAAATTGCAAGCCCTGCATCTCCACCATCAATATCAAAGAGGTCATTCGGACTAATTCCACTTTCACTCAAAGCAGCAAGCAGTAAATCTTGCCCTGGCTCCACCATCTTTAGAACAAAATATTAAATACTAACATTAAAAAAACCTGAAATGACAATAAGTTTTCTAAATACAAACCTACATTTTCTACCAGATCCATCCATTCAATATTTATGAAGAACCTGCTACATATTATGCAAAAAGATAAAGAGAAATAGTCTCTGATCCCAAGAAATTCACATTAAGATGGGCTGAACAGAGAAGTATAGAAATTACAGGAAAAGTATATGTCTACAAAATAGCGTGGGAACACAGAAGGAAGTGCTGAACTTTGCCTGGAGAGAGAGGTTACAAAGATGACAGTGGAGCTGAGTCTCAAAGAGAAATCAGATGGATAAGGATCTTCTGGACAGTGCATTCAAACTCATGGAGGCATGAAAGACACCGACACTCTTATGCATGATGGTTAGAGTAATGCAACATGGGTATGGAAGCTCAGAACAAAAATACAAGGCTAAGGTAGGTGATGGCAAGAGATGAAGAAGGTATTACCCCACAACCCTGTATACCACGTTAGAGAATTCACTTAATCCTGTGGGTTATGGAGGTCACTAAAGGGTTTTCAGATAGAGGACCGCATGACACAATCAAATTTGTGACTTAGGTTATCCCACAGAAGTTTGGAAGCAAACTGAGAATGGGTAGAGTAAGACCAGAAGCAGGGAGACACCCTAGGAAACTGTTACAGAAAGAGAAGATGAAGATGATGTACTGTAATAGCAGTGTGGGGACAGCAAGAAAGGGATGGATTTCAAGGTATTAGGAAGGAAAATCCTTAAAACTAAGTTAAAATAAAAGCTCGGAATGGAAGGGAGAATATGAAACACACACCAAAAAATCATGAGTTGATAGACTGATTAGAGTTAAGTCAAGGGAAAGTGAAAAAAAAGTCAAGCCCAGGAGGCCTGACAATGAGTTATATGGAGCTTAGGGGGAGAAATGCCTATTTAGGAGTAAGTAAATACATTTTAGGTTAGGGTTTTCCAACTGTACTCTTAGGAACCAGACCCAAGTATTCCACCACCAAAATGGATTTTTATCCATTTTGTAGGAAGAGAAAAAAAGCTTAACAGTTTTCTCAATTTTACTTTTCTCATTAATTTATCTGAAATAACCAATTTATATATACGAACTATGGGAAATCTGACTGTACTTGTGTTTCTCAGAAAACTAATTTCATGTTACATAAACAATATACTAAATTTCAGCTAGTCCATTTATTCTCAGACTGTGCAATAATATTAAGGGTCAGTGTTTTATTATGCTTCAGAAAGAAAGGTGTTAACCAAGAATGACCATGACTTCCGACATACAAGACCTACTGTTTTAGATGAAAGTAAGGTGTTCAACAGAGAAATCCTCTACTAGAAGGGTCTATGTTCATGTAAGACTGTGTACTGTTTAGAAAGAAATTCTAACAGCAACATGGACGAGAACCCACTGTTAAAAGGATGGGAGGAAAGACAGCCCAAAGGAGACTTCCCTGAAACTTTTAGAAAGTATCTTGAGCAGCAAGGAGGAAGGGGAGGAAGTTAACAGTGACAGTATCTTTCAACCAGCTTGACAGTATCTTTCAACCAGCTTGACAGTGTTAGGCTCTTTGTATATATTATGAGCCCACAACCCTCAAAAGGACAGGTATTATAATTTTAGAGATGAAGAAACTGAGGCCCAGAAAGCTTAAATTACCTGCCTGAGGCCATCCACCCAAATCTAGACTGTTTAAACTCCCAAAGCCCATCCATTTTTCCCAGTGAGTGGATCAAGAAGTCAATGCTGGTAATCTATGAAGTTTCATTCAACACTTAACTTTGGAATAAACGCTAGTCTAAGATTAAAACTGAAAGGGGGAGAGTATAATAGCAACATGTAAACAGTACAAAGAACAGGACAACAGATAAGACAAATAGAGAAATGTCCCAACATGGATTTGAAATAAAGTTGATCCACTTTTCTAATATAGACATAGCTGACCTTAAAAATTATCCTAGTACACAGCATAAATATATACCAAGAGAACTAAACCAATCTTTAAAAACACTTCAATACATAAAATACTTAGGACCAACAATCTGTGGAAATAGGGGTCTTGGCCCACTTGCTATGGCTAACTTTGACCTAGATTAACAGAAAACCAGAGACTATCAAAATGTCATCTTTTTAATAAGTATTTGAAACCATCTATTTCCATTTGAAACAAAAGTACATTGTTTTAAACCAGTGATTCCTAAACTATAGACCACAGAATGCTTGGAGGCCAAAGGGATTCATTAATCCATCAAATGCATACCAGACCCTAATTATTAAGTACAGAAATATCTTAAATTTATGAAACAAAAAAATCCCTGAGAAGTGTTACAGGATTCTTGAGAACTTTTCAAATGTATATTCTGAACAATAAGCATTAAAAACACAAAAATATTATGGAAGGGAGAAATGTAGGAGGAAAACTTGATGTTCATGCAAGAAATGATGGCAAGTTATAAATAACAGTGACCTGCTCAAAATTCATTCATAGGAATCACAGTTTGAAACCTCTAATTTGATTAGTGACCTAGTACTGCAATGTCTGTAAAAGATGTCTTTTCAAGCTATTAGTGAAAGAGATTTTAATTTTCATATACATCATATATACAAATGAAATCTAGGGATCTTTTCTCTTAGCCAACTGGGCACAAATTCTCTACTTGTACTTTTTTTGCAGTAAGAGGGAAAAAGGGTAGAGAAGGAAGAGCCATGCCATTCTCTAACTCCATTAGGCAAAACCCTTAATATTTAATCATATTCCTATTCTGAAACTATTAGACTCAGAATTTCAGTGCTCAGGCTGAAAGAGCCCTTAAAAGATTATATTATCCAATCATTTCCTCCTTCCTTACCTTACAAATAAGTAAGATTTGTTCCTGAGAGAGAACATTTTCACTTTGAACCCAGTAAGCCAATATAAATGTAAACACTGTTAGTTGTAAGAGAATTGTGTTATATACATTATGTCTACACAGGATTTCACAGACCTCGGGTGACATTTAACATGTAGCCATCCAACAAACCCAAATGTTACTGGCCCAGAGTAATTCTATCTCAACGGACAAAAAAAGGTTCTTTGTTTTGTCATAAATACATTTGAAAATACCACCTATTTCAACACAGTACACCTATGAAAGCATCTGTGATAAAAAAGGAACAAGGACACAGTAACAGAAACTAAGAACCATCCTTGGCAGGAAGAGAACCCTGAGAAACAACAATCAATCAGAAGAATGAAAGGATACAGCTCCCACTGAGAATACCAACCAACACTTGAAACCTGGGACAAGGTTCCTCTTAGGTTAGTTAGAAACCGAAAGCATATCTTTATAGCTCTGGGCACATACAAACCCATGTATGTATGCAGGGGCAGCAGCATGCCACACAGGTAGGAGAAACCAAGGAGTCAAGCAGAATATCTAGGTTCAAATACTGGTCACATCTTCAATACTAGTGGTATAATATGGCAAGTAATAATTTCTGTGACTCAGTTTCCTCATCTTCAAATGGGAATAAAAATAGAACCTACCTTATAGGACTGCTGTGTTGAGTAAATGTTCCACTACTTCAAATAAATGTTAGCTACTACCTATATTAACTATCACTTTGATAAACGTTAGTATCATGTCAAAAATGTTTTCTTCCATGTCACTGATGCAACACTTTATTTTCCAGAATACAAATTTTATTTGTTGGAAATCCATTCAATAATTAACTTCCAAATTTAGCTATAAAATACTAGCTCCCTTCTCACCTAGAAGAGTCATACATCCAGTTTGTCCAGCTATTCAATTAGCATGTCTGGTGGAAACTTGGTAGACATCTTTAAATGTGCAAAGATATTATCACTTAGCAACTATCGTTTCCTGAACTGATAAAAAAAAAAGAGGAGTTTTTTCTCATTATTTAATAGTGTTATGTCTGATTTTTTACTCAGCTTCAACTTTGCTTTTAAGTAGCCCTAATGTGATAACTGACCTTCAGTTTAAGAATTTGAAGAATAATGATCCACTCAGAAATCAGGTATTTATTGTCTACTGAGTACAGGAGAGAGAATATAGGTTTAAGAAGTTCATTTAAGATTGATTTTCTTTACCTAAAAGGATATAATCTTTATTTTTTAAATACCTACTTCTCAAGGGAATAAATGCTCAGTAAAATAGTTCTTTCTCCACTCTTATTGCAAAGCCTATAGGAAAAATGGATTCACAAAGGAATGTGCAGATTAGAGACAGTTTCAAAAATGCTTTACAAAAGAAGCACAAGAGGTAGAGGAATGAAAACTTTCTTAACCACATCAACTTCAGATTGTCTTTTTGAGATTCACAGTATGGTTGAATTTTTGTGTTTTAAGGCTCAGGATAACCCTTAAATAAATGCTACCCATTTTCCCCTTGTCACAGATGAGAAAGTGAGGCTTAAAGGGATGAAGTGTAACAAGCTAACAAAGCTAGCATGAAGCAGAATTACAAACCCAGGAGGTGTGACACCACATTCCTCTGTGATTTTGTACTCTTAACTCTAGTATCACTATTTTTCAAACTACTGGTCACAACACAGTAGGTCATCAAAATCAATTTAGTGTATCATGACCAGTATTTTTCAGTATTTCAGTACAGAAGAGAAAAACTAGTGAAGAGCATGTTTAAACAGAGTTAAGATTATTTCATGAAATGAGCTTTTCAATTCTGTGTGTATATGCACTAGGTCACAATGTAAAACATTTCTTATTGTAGGATGCAGTAAAATGGTTTGAACATCATAGCTCTGTGCTATATACTGCCTCCCAATAAATAAATAAGCAAGTTAATTTGATGGATTTTTGTACCATATCCTATTCATAAGACAATTCTTTCCATCTACAGAAAATTCCAGTAGTATCTCAAGGTTGTCCCTAATACTTAGGAAGTTCAACCACATCAAAGTGAATATGCCAATTAGCATTAAAAAACAAAGACAATTGCAAAACTTTAGAATTACATCATTTTGGCTATTAATTGACTAATGTGAAAGCAATTCCTCTCAGAAAGTGTCTTTACACCAACTTGAAGCAGGCAAGGCATGGACACCCAGACCTTCATGAAAAAAAGTCAGATTACTAAGTAAGACCAGACCTCAACTGAGAGTTCCAGTCCTTCACAGGAGTCAAGTCTCAAATCAAAGCTCAACTCAGAGACTTAAGAAATGCCAAACTGTATCTGCAGCTACAGTCTTTAAGGTGAATCATTTTAAAAAGCACAAGAAATATCTCTGTACTACTCTGTTTTTAAATAGTAATTTCAGCAAAGCCCTTGAAACATGTAAAACTGCCTGACACATAACAGCATTCACCTCGGAATTCTGTTCCTACTACCTTTTGTGCTATAATGATGGCTTTTCCCACTGCTTACAACCATCAGTTCTGAGTCCTGAAAAGTACTGGGAAAAATTGGAATCCCTCTGCACTATTATTTGGTTTAAGTGTCTGCAACTGTTAAGTCTGTAGGCGGAAGAGCAACTCGGAGTTTGACAGCTTTCTGGACACCCCCCCCTGGACGACTGTGTAGAAACCCTATTTCGTTGCTAATTTTGGATATCAAATATTTAACTCAACATAAATTGCTAATAATCAACTTTCAAAGGTCAAAGGGGACCCAGTCTTTAACCTTCTCTCATCAACACGTGCTCAGTACAAACTTCCGGGTGCGGTTACAATTGGCTGCGCAATTCAATGGATAAAAACGTCGCTTTACTTGACTCTCATTTTCTTGCCGGTTCTTTCCCCCCGTTTCTCAGCCAGCGACTCCCCAAAACAAAAGACCCCCAACAGTAAACGGAGCACGCACATAAAAAGAGCTTCTCTGTGCGAGAATCAAGTCAGTGGTCCGCAAACATTAACCAAACAGAAGCACAAAGCAGGGGTGGAAGGGGGAGGAGTTGGACGCCAGGGTCAGGAAAGAAACAATCACAAGGGTTCAGGAACATCCAAATCTCCTCAGCGGTTAAGCCGACCCCAAACCACTTTTGGGAAACCACCAGCATACACTGGTTTGGGGAACTTTAGATGGTCGTTACGCCAACCTTCTCAACGTAAGCAAATCCCCAACCTCCCTTCCCCTCCACAAAGATGCTGAGGGTCTGGGAGGCGAGCGAGCTTGAGGCAAAATTGACCTCATCACCGAGAGAGGCGTGAAGGGGGCCCCCACGTGTCCCACGTACCGTCCCCACCGCCCTGTGAACGAGATAATCAGAAAACTGCAGGTGCCAGGTCCAGATTTAGGGCGACCCTATACCGCCTTCGGCACTACCCCTTGACCGGGAGCAATCCTCCAGTAGGACTTTTGAAGGATTGCGGAGCTCACTTTGCTGCGGGTCCGGGACTTCGCAGCCCCTGTCGAGCAGGCGGAGCCAAGGGGGCGACCCGGGTGGAGCGGGAACCGGCGTCGACAGATCCTGCCTCCCCGCCCAAATGGGGTGCCTACGGCCCAGGACAGCGGGGCCCCCAGGGCCCGAGAGCCCCACGCGCGGCGACCGCAGGGCCCGGCGCTGACGGGCGGAGGAAGCGAGCGCGGCGGTGCCGCCGTCAGGACCGTGCCCCCTAGGGCCCCGGGGCGCTAAGCTGAGGGGGCGGCAAGGGGCGAGGGAGGCCCCAAGCCGGGGTGAGGAGGCTGCGCCCCCCTCAGCCCGGCCCCAGACGGTCCCCTAAGGAGGGTGGGAATGGGAGGCTGTCCGGGAAGGAGAGTGTAGAAGCAGAAAGGAGCCAACCGAAGGACTTACTTTCCCCGCGGGATCCAACGCCGAAACAGCTTCTCCCGGGAACCGAGAGCTTGAAGAGCCAGCGGCGAGTGGAGCGGAGGCGGCAGTGGCGGCGGCAGCAGCGGCGTCCTGCTCTGCCTACCTCCCCGCCGCCATCTTGACGCCCCTCCCCCAGCCCCCCGCCCCGCCCCGCCAGAAGGGTAGTGGGTGGGGCAACGGATGAGGTGCCGCGCGCACGCAGCGCCCGCCGCGCGCCCCATGTGACTTCTTCCCTCCCCCCACTCTGCTCTCCAGCGCCCTCCTCCGCCCCGCCTCCCTCATAGATGAAGGATGATTCCCACCCCCACCCCCCATCTTGACTGACCCCTGCCTACGCCGCGAAGCACGAACTCCGCTGACTCCCGCTGACCCGGTACCAGTGGTTGGATCCAAGGGAATTCCAGAACCCAAACGGTCCATTACTGCGGCTCCGGGGTGGGCGAGGGGTAAGGGGGCCGGGTTTCCGAGAAGGGGGAGGGGGTAAGGCGAAGGCCGCTTAGGAGAGTCACGTGTCTACTGCTTCCGCCGGCGTCTGAAAGTTCTCGCGAGAATTCCGTTCCCCCTCCCTCACTCTCCCATGGGCTGTCGGGAAGAAGGTCCGCACCCTACCACGAGGAGGTCAGCTGTGGGCCTGGCGCATGCGTCCCACACCTGCTTTCAAAGTCAGGCTAGGAGGGGCCCGAAGCTATTTTTGAAACCCCCTTGGTGTGTGGTTTCGGCCCAGGAAGTTACTCAGTGGCGTCTATGTCACTTTGAAAAGCCCCTTCATAATCTAGCCGACCCTAGGAAAAAATACGCATATTCATTGCTTGTTAGGTTTGCTCAAAGCACTTTTTCAGTATGAAAGCACAAACAATTCGGAGCCTCTCGGCTGATCCACTGCCATTGTCACATCAGTAGAGTGTGAACAAAATCAGCCCTACTTTTTTATTCACCCACACCTGGTAACGTCAGCAAACTATTGCTCCGAATTAATGATTGTTGCAGAATAGGTCTGTCTTTACACCTCTCACTTTATTGTTATGAATTCTACCGTTATGAGATGACCTAACAGACTAAACAAATTAACTTCTTGGTTACCTTTTGTAAAGTCATTCTGAGAATGCTGTTTGACTCCGTTGCTTAGGTAATAGGCACGCCTGGGTAATTCTTGCCCCCTACTGGCGGCGCTTCCCCACGCGCTTGGTGCTAAAAGCAAACCAAGTCGTTGGAACACTTGTCAGCTCTTAAAGAGAAAGTTTGGAGGCCTGGGGGTGGGGACGAAGAAAAGTAATATGGCAAGAATAATTACGACTCTCCCGACTTAACGTTTATGTACATATCCATGAATTATATGTGTGTATACATATAAACATTTTCAGTTGCCAACTAATCACTTTGCTAATCACTTCCATTATTTCATTTATTCCTTACACACAAAAACCAATAAAGATTAAAAAATAAAAATGGTTCATAAGAACATGCCCTCATCGGCCTCATTCACTGCTATCCACCAGTTTATGGTCTAGCATAGATGACAGCAAATAAGCTATTATAAATCTATCGTGTTATGAAGGGAGAAATACAGAGGGATGCAGCAAAGAAGTCTAAGACATTGTAGTTAATGCACCAGTGTCTTCGGGCTGGTTGGAACAATTCAGTTTCCAAGTAGCCCTCAAACTCTACTTGCACTCTAGCACTAGATGAGGACTAGATTCTGAAAGTGGAGGTCTGACATGGAAATTCCCACCCTGTGGGGTACTATCTGAGCATCCAAGCCAGATACTTGCTGCAATCTCTGCATATTCTCTTTACCTTGAACCAAAGTAAAAGATGGGTGTTTCAGGAAATATTCATAGTATAACTGCACACATGCACATAAATGTTACACATGAGGTTATTCATTGCAGCAGCATTTGTAGAAGCAAGATGGGAAACAACCTAAATGTCTTTGAAGAATGGACTGTTTGACTAAATTATGGTACTTTCCCAGAGTGAAACAGTTGTTCAAAAGAATGTTCAAAAGTTTTTCTAACTGAGAAAATATGTAAAATATTTTGCTTGCATGTACACATAGAGCATCTTAGAATGACAAGTAGCAATTATATCAGGGAATGGAAACTGAGATCCTGAAGGTCAGAGGCAGGAGGAAGGTTAGTTGGGTACACCCAGAACAGAGATGCTCCTGGAAGCAGATGGTTCAGAAAAATCCCTATCCAGACATGGTATTGACTTCCTCGTGACTATTTACACTACACTTCTCACTCCCTTCAACAAGTATTTATTGAGCCCTTACTCTGTGCCAGGTACTATTTTAGAGGTTAGGGACATAAGTTTAAGAAAAACAAATCAAGGGAGAGGTGGGGATGCTCCCTGTCCTTGTGATTAGTGCCCTTGCAGCTTAGAGGGCATTAATCCAAAAATTATACAGAAGGTAAACTTGTAACTGTGACAATGCTACAAAGGAGCTAACCAGGGCCTGTTAACAGAGGAATTTGACCTCACTGGGGAAATCAAAGAAGGCTTCCTTGAGGAAGGGAAAACTGAGCTGAAATTTGAAAAGTAGTGTTAACTACGCAAAGAGAAGGAACTTCTCTTCAAGAAGAGGAAACAGCATATGCAAATGTTCTGGAATATGTAGGAGCAAAGCAGGAGAAGAGACAGTAATAAGGCAAGTGTTTCATCATTAAGGTATTTTTCCGCAGCTTCGAACCCAATTTCTATACGCTGCTTCTTGGTACACTGCAAAACTGCAAAAAAATCCCGTATCTGCTCTGCCAGCTGTTTCAGTGTTCAACTGAAGTAGGGAATGCCAGAGGGATGCTGCAAAGCTGCAGGAGTAAAGAGTTTGCTATGAAATCAACTCAGCAGCACTTCACCTTGGCAGCTGCATTTCCCTCCCAGAGCAACAGCCATACTTCACTCTTTCTCACACATGCAAAACTGGTCTCATCACACAAAACTGTCCCAGACTCAAGAACCACTGAGAATGTCCCCAGGGTCACCCTCTGGGCTTAGAGACACTAGTACCAGCTAAGCAGAGCTCCCTCCTTGCAGTTTGGGTTTCCAGAACATGGGGCGCCTCTTGCATGTTTCAAAGTTTGTTATACCAACCCTTTCCTCTTGTCCCCTTAGCCTGAGTGCTGAGCTGCTTCCTCCAATTGTGACTTCTTCTGATCCATAAAAGTTCTCTTTACCCTTTCAGTTAGCTTGCTAACCAGATTATATACATAGTTAACAATTTTTATATTAGATTATCTCCATTGAATAATGAGTATAGTTTCTGTCTCCTGTCTGAACTTTGATTGATATAGCAAGTAAAAAGGAATTACCCATAGGATTACACAAGTAGATGAAGGTCACTCTCAAAGAGCCTTTTACAGCTGAGTTTGGACTCTATTCTAGGGTACAGGGAACTGGCATGGTTGGAGATAAATTATAGCAAGATCACTCTGGAAACAGTGTAGCAGATGGCTCTTAAGAAGTGGACAACAGGTAGGAAGACCAGACAGGCAGGGAGAGATTAAGAACAGGCACTGAACTGGAACAAAGTTGTTGAACAATAGAAGACCAGGTTCAAGAAATATTTTGTGGAGGAGGAAGAAAAAGGAGGAGAAAAAAAGAACCTTTAGATTGTGTTTGTAATAGCATATTAAGTGATTTAAGTTAGACTCTTAGATAGTAAGGAAGTTAACCTTGAAGCTTTAGTACCATGAATCTAAAGCCTGCAATGGCAATAAATACATACCTATAGATAATCACCCTAAATGTAAATGGACTGAATGCACCGATCAAAACATATAGAGTCAATTAATGGATAAAAAAACAAGACCCATCTATATGCTGCCTACAAGAGACTCACTTTAAACCCAAAGACATACACAGACTAAAAGTCAAGGGATGGAAAAAGATATTTCATGCAACTAATAGGGAGAAAAAAGCAGGAGGTGCTGTACTCGTATCAGACAAAATAGACTTCAAAACAAAGAAAGTCACAAGAGACAAAGAAGGACATTACATAATGATAAAAGGGTCAATCCAACAAGAAGATGTAACCATTATAAATATTTATGTGCCCAACACAGAATGCAATGCATTCATTCTAGGAGACTTCAACTCTCCAGTCACTCCGAAGGACAGATTAATCAGACAGAAAATAAGTAAGGACACAGAGGCACTGAACAACACATTAGAACAGATGGACCTAACAGACATCTACAGAACTCTATACCCAAAAGCAGCAGAATACACATTCTTCTCAAGTGCACATGGAACACTTTCAAGAATAGATCATATACTAGGCCACAAAAAGAGCTTCAGCAAATTCAAAAAGATTAAAATTGTACCAACCAGTTTCTCAGACCACAAAGGTATGAAACTAGAAATAAATTATGCAAAGAACATGAAAAATCCCACAAACACATGGAGGCTTCACAACATGCTCCTAAATAACCAATGGGTCAATGACCAAATAAAAACAGAGATCAAGCAATATATGGAGATAAATGACAACAATAATTCCACATGGGACAAAACAAAAGCCGTGCTAAGAGGAAAGTATATTGCAACACAGGCCTACCTCAGGAAAGAAGAACAATCCCATATGAACACTCTAAACTCACAATTAAAGAAACTAGAAAAAGAACAACAAATGAGTCCCAAAGTCAGTAGAAGGAGAGACATAATAAAGATTAGAGCAGAAATAAATAAAATTGAGAAGAATAAAACAATAGAAAGAATCAATGAAACCAAGAGCTGGTTCTTTGAGAAAATAAACAAAATAGATAAACCCCTAGCCAGACTTACCAAGAAAAAAAGAGAGTCTACACACATAAAAGGAATCAGAAATGAGAAAGGAAAAATCACTACAGACACCACAGAAATACAAAGAATTATTAGAGAATACTATGAAAAACTATATGCCAACAAACTGGATAACCTAGAAGACATGGACAGCTTTCTAGAAAAATACAACCTTCCAAGACTGACCAAGGAAGAAACACAAAATCTGAACAGACCAATTACCAGCAATGAAATTGAACTGGTCATCAAAAACCTACCTAAGAAAACAACCCCTGGACCAGATGGCTTCACCACTGAATTGTATCAAACATTTAGTGAAGACCTAATACCCATCCTCCTTAAACTTTTCCAAAGAGTAGAAGAAGAGGAAATACTCCCAAACACATTCTATGAGGCCAGCATCACTCTAATACCAAAACCAGGCAAAGACACCACAAAAAAAGAAAATTACAGACCAATATCCCTGATGAACATAGTTGCAAAAATACTCAACAATATATTAGCAAACCGAATTTGAAAATACATCAAAAAGATCATCCATCATCACCAAGTAGGATTTATTCCAGGGATGCAAGGATGGTACAATATTCGAAAATCCATCAACATCATTCACCACATCACAAAAATAAGAACAAAACCACATGAACGTCTCCATAGATGCTGAAAAAACATTTGACAAAATTCAACATCCATTCATGATAAAAAATCTCAACAAAATGGGTATAGAGGGCAAGTACCTCAACATAATAAAGGCCATATATGACAAAGCCACAGCCAATATTATACTTAACAGTGAGAAGCTGAAAGCTTTTCCTTTAAGATCAGGAACAAGCCAAGGATGCCCACTCTCCCCACTTCTATTTAACATAGTACTGGAGGTCCTAGCCATGGCAATCAGACAACACAAAGAAATAAAAGGCATCCAGATCAGCAAGGAAGAAGTTAAACTGTCCCTGTTTGCACATGACATGATATTGTACATAAGAAACCCTAAAGAATCCACTCCAAAACTACGAGACCTAATCTGAATTCAGCAAAGTTGCAGGGTACAAAATTAATACACAGAAATCTGTGGCATACCTATATACTAACGATGAACTAGCAGAAAGGAAATCAGGAAAACAATTCCATTCAAGGTTGTATCAAAAAGAATAAAATGCCTAGAAATAAACCTAACCAAGGAAGTAAAAGACCTATACTCTGAAAACTACAAGACACTCATGAGAGAAATTAAAGAAGATACCAACAAATGGAAACACATCCCGTGCTCATGGATAGGAAGAATTAATATTGTCAAAATGGCCATCCTGCCTAAAGCAATCTACAGATTCAATGCTATTGCTATCAAAATACCAACAGCATTCTTCAATGAACTAGAACAAATCGTTCTAAAATTCATATGGAATCACAAAAGACCCCAAATAGCCAAAGCAATCCTGAAAAGGAAGAATAAAGCTGGGGGGATTATGCTCCCCAACATCTAGCTCTCTTACAAAGCCACAGTGATCAAGACAATTTGAAACTGGCACAAGAACAGAACCATAGACCAATGGAACAGACTAGAGGGCCCTGATATAAACCCAATGGCCAATTGATATACGATAAAGAAGCAATGGACATATAATGGGGAAATGACAGCCTCTTCAACAACTAGTGTTGGCAAAACAGCACAGCTACATGCAAGAGAATGAAACTGGATTACTGTTTAACCACATACACAAAAGTAAACTCAAAATGGATCAAAGACCTAAACGTAAGTCATGAAACCATAAAATTCTCAGAAGACAACAAAGGCAAAAATCTCCTGAATATAAGCATGAGCAACTTCTTCCTGAACCCATCTCCTCAAGCAAAGGAAACAAAAGCAAAAATGAACACATGGGACCACATCAAACTAAAAAGTTTCTATATGGCAAAGGACATGATCAACAGAACAAAAAGGCATCCTACAGTATGGGCGAATGTATTTGTAAATGACCTATCTGACAAGGGGTTAACATCCAAAATATATAAAGAACTCACATGCCTCAACACCCAAAAAGCAAATAACCCAATTAAAAAATGGGCAGAGGATATGAAGAGACAATTCTCCAAAGAAGAAATTCAGATTGCCAACAGACACATGAAAAGATGCTCCACATCGCTAATCATCAGGGAAATGCAAATTAAAACCGCAATGAGATATCACCTCACACCAGTAAGGATGGCCAACATAGAAAAGACTAAGAACAACAAATGCTGGCAAGGATGCGGAGAAAGGGGAACCCTCCTACACTGCTTGTGGGAATGTAAGCTAGTTCACCCATTGTGGAAAGCAATATGGAGGTTCCTCAAAAAACTAAAAATAGAAATACCATTTGACCTGGGAATCTCACTCCTAGAATTTACCCAAAAAATACAACTTCTCAGACTCAAAAAGACATATGCACCCCTATGTTTCTTGCAGCACTATTTATAATAGCCAAGATATGGAAGCAATCTAAGTGTCCATCAGTAGATGAATGGATAAAGAAGATGTGGTACATATACACAATGGAATACTATTCAGCCATAAGAAAGAAACAAATCCTACCATTTGCAACAACATGGATGGAGTTGGAGGACATTATGCTCAGTGAAATAAGCCAGGCAGAGAAGTGCCAAATGATTCCCCTCATTTGTGGAGTATAACAACAAACTAAAACTGAAGGAACAAAACAGCAGCAGACTCACAGACTCCAAGAAGGAACTAGCAGTTACCAAAGGGGAGGGGGAGGGAGGGAGAAGGGGTTTGAGGGGTATTATGTTTAGTACACATGGCGTGGGGGGTTCATGGGGAAAACAGTGTAGCACAGAGAAGGCAAACAGTGAATCTGTGGCATCTTACTACACTGATGGACAGTGACTGCATTGGGGTATGAGTGAGGACTTGATAATATGGGTAAATGTAGTAACCACATTGTTTTTTCATGTGAAACCTTCATAAGAGTGCATATCAATAATATCTTAATACAAAATTTAAAAATATATATTTTGGAGAGAAAGCCAGCAAGACATGGTGGCTGGTTGGACAGGGATTGCTGGAGAGGAAGGAGTCTAGGATGATGCCTCTGTCTCTGGCATAGTACCGAGGTTGATAATGGTGCATTAACTGAAACTCTGACTTCAGAAGGACAAACAGGTCTGAAAGATGAAGATAATGAGTTTGGCTTTAGATAATGGAGAACATTTTGCTTATCTATTGCTACACAAATGACCTCCAAATATAATGACTTAACACAACAACCATTTTGTTATTTCTCATGATTCTGCAAGCCAGACTGGGCTCAGCTGGATAATTCTTCTGCTGGACTTGCTAGTAGTTTACTTGTGTGACTATATCCAGCTGATGGATCTCATGATTCTGCAAGCTGGGCTGAGCTTAGTTGGGGTGTGGGACAGCTGAATTTCTCTCTTCCCATATTGTCTCTCCAGCTGCCTCATGGGTCATACATGGTAGCTCAGGGCTCCCAAGACCATGAAAGCAGAACTTAAATCTTAGGCTTGCTACTGACACAGTGATGTTTCCATCACATTCCGTCAGTTAACCAGGCCAGTAGGACTCAAGGAAAGCTATTACAAGTATGTATAGTTGGAGGCATTGTTTATTGGAGGCCATCAAAATAAGTCTATCATAAGGATTTTGGGGTCTGTGGAACATCCGAGTAGAGATGTCTAGTAAGCGATTGTAGTCTACAGCTTAAAAATCCAGATGGGAACTAAAACAAGAGAAAGAATAAAACTATACTAGGAGAGAAAGCAGAGAGAAGAGCAGGAAGCCAAGAGAAGAACCACAAGGTTCTATATCTAAGAGATGAGCACTTAATGAGCCTGAGAAAGGTCAATCAGAGAGGTCAAAGCAGAACCAGGAGAGATTATATCATGGATGCCAAGGCAGTAGAGTTTCAAGGAATAGTGGCCAGCAATACCTAATGCAGCAGAGAGAACCACAGTATGACCAAAATATCTATTGGATTTTTCAAGATGACAGACATGGTGGGCAGAGATTTGTGTATTTTTAAGAGCTTTGTTTTTTAAGAGAAGTTTTACAGCAAAACTGAGGGGAAGGAACAGAGATTTTCCATTTGACCCCAGCGCCCACACATGCATAGCCTCCCCAGTTATCAACATCTCCCACCAGAATGGTACATTTGTTACAACTGATGAACCTACATTGATACATATATCATTATCACCCCAAGTCTATAGTTTACTTACCCTTGGTGTTGTACATTGTTTGGGTTTGGACAAATGCACAACATGTATCTGTCATTACAGTATCATTCAGAGTATTTTCACTGCCCTGAAAATATTCTGTGCCCTGGAACAGTGGTTGTTTTGACAGCCCAGAATCCATTTCTCTTCAGATAGCAGCACCTTAATTTTATCTTTCTTTCAAAGTCCATGTGGTTTGGAGAGTGCCAACCATCTCTCTCGCATGCACATCACTCCAGAGCTGAGCATGTAGTTCAGTCTAGGCAATTGGAATATTAGATCCACTGCCAGGCCACATTGATAGATTTGGTAGCAGGTCAATGAGTTTAAATTCCAGGACTTTGTATTCAAAGTAATAGGAAAAAGACACTCCCTTCCACTAGCTGCTAAAATAGCATTGGGAAATGGGAGCAGAGGCTATGTGGAGTGGAAGACCAGTCTGTGAAACCAAACTAGAAAACAGTGAAGAAAGAGGAAAGACTAAATCCTAATAACATCTTTGAGTCCCTGGATCCTGAAGCTACTCCTTCCCCTGCAGTTTTCTGTTAGGAGAGACAATAAATTCCCTTATTTCCTTGAACCAAATTGAGCTGGGTTTCCTACATTTGCAATCCAAAACAATCTTGACCAGTACAGATACAATACAATACAGGACCAATTTTTGGACCATTACTGTAACACTGTCTTTAACTTCTCCAAGGTATTATGGTAGCATATGCAGGGAATAGTTCTGCATTTGGGGAAGAGAGAAGCTGGGGGTAGTGGGTGTTCTGTTAAAATTTTCACCCTGTGTATGTATTAACTTAAAAAAATACTTTAAAAAAAAACACATAACAATGCCTAGGGTGCCTAACTGGTTTCCTTGGTTTCACTGGAGATGGCTGGTAATTGTAGGTCTGCTCTGGTTATGTAACTGTATTCCTATTATGTTAATGTGTGCACGCAACTTAATTAGTAATTTAAAGCCTATACACGCTTATGTTACACTACAAGAAGATATGTCAAAGAAATAATCAATCTTCCCATGTTTTCTTCCATGTGCTACCTCTATAGCTTCTCTTCTTCCTTCATAATTACAACCCCTAAGTAGAATTCGTGCCTCATATCGAAATTACCGAGTATCATAATTCTTCCAAGTGGTAAAGATACCTCAAGACAAATGCTGGGCATAGAAGCCACAGGGCATAAATCTGCAAAAAAGTAAAAAGCTAACCTTTTCAAACAATATTGCTTCTCTCTCACTTGCCAACTTTACATTTCCCTGTATGGGCCCGGAAGATGACTGGTTAGCCAGAGACGGGTAAGATTCCTCAAGGGAGGAACAACCTAAGACAGGCACAGTCGCAGGGGGGCCATCAGGTGAGAAATTGGGGATCAACAGAGGTGAGGCTGTTTTGAGAGAAATCTTCTGCATCCGTGGATGTTTTGTTGCCCTTGTCCAGATTGGATTAATACTTAGTCTACAGGCACACACCTGATCATCTACATTTGCCCTCTTACAGCACTAAACTATGTTTTCTACCTTTTTCTTGCATCTACCTACCACTTCAGCATTTTGTTAAAAATAATAATAATAATAATAAGGGAGAAATGTAGGATTCACATATAAATCAAGTATAAAAATCAAATGAATAATCATATCTGACTTGATTGTTCATAGTTCATGATGCGTGATCAAAACTGAAAGTTTCTGTGATGACTGCTCTTGCACTGTTCACCATGTAAGAACTTATTCACTATGTAAGAACTTATTCACTATGTAAGAACTTGTTCACCATGTAAGAACTTGTTCGTTATGCTTCAGAAGATTGGAGACTGTTGAGAATTAGGCTTGGGGTTGATTAATGATTGTGCATTGAGTCCCTATACAGAATTTTATTGTTGTTAACAACCATTTGATCAATAAATATGAGAGATGCCCTCTCAAAAAAAAAAAAAATAAAATAAAATATACGCATACCCTGAAAAAAAAAAACCTTTTTAATGTTTTATAATGGATGCCATGCTACTCATTTTTATAAGCTTTCCCTTAAAAGCTTTCCCTTAAAACCATATTTGAGACACCTAAATTATTTTTTTAAAAACCAAAACACTATTGTTATGGGTTGAATTGTATCCCCCAAAAATTTAGCTGTTGGACTCTAACTCCCAGGGCCTTATTTGGAGATAGGGTCTGTATGGATTTAACCAAGTAAAATGAGGTCATTAGAGTGAGCCTTAATCCAACATGCCTGTGTCCTTAAAAAGGGGAATTTGTAGACACACACAGAGGGAAAAAGCCATGAGAACATGAAGGCAGAGGTCCGATGATGCATCCACAAGCTGAGGAACACCAAGGATGGCCAGCAAAGCATAGAAGCCAGGGGAGAGGCAGGGAACAGACTCTTCCCCACAGCCCTCAAAATGAGCCAACCCTGCCAACACCTTGGTTTTGGACTTGCAGCCCCAAGAACCACGAGGCAGCACATTTTTGTTGTTTAAGGGAGTTGGTGTGTGGTACTTTGTTACAGCAGCCCTGGCAAACTAACAGAATTATTAAGCACATCTTTTAGAAACAAAATGATTTTTACTCATCCCTTCAAACTCACAAATTAAAGGTCTGTCCAAAAACCAAACAAAAGGAAGTCCACACAGTAAAAAATGTAAGAAAAATCACATTCTGTGTTGAAAAGTTTGAGCTGTGCTGCTAAACCATCTTCAAGCAGACTTTTCAAAGAAACAAACAAAAAACCCCACCCTTGCTCATCAATATATACATTTTCAATTTGCTTTTTCAATAAAATCATAATTTTTAAGACTTTAAGGAATTCTCAACCAATTGAACTACTAGTTTATAATATCGTTCCTTAAAGAGAGATGCAGGGGTGATAAGAAGATATACTCATTTAACAGATGAGAAAAAAACGTTCATCAAGCATAAAGCCACTGGTTCTATATCATCTGATCCCAGAGTTTATGCTCTAGACACCCTTTTTGTGTTCATTCAATGACAAGGAGACTGACCACAAAAAAAACCTCTCTTGAAAAGCTACTTAATAGGCAAGGTTTGGTCTCCCTCAGAGGATGCTAAAGAAAAGAGCAAGAGGAAAGTGTTATAACTGAAAATTATGGCAATGCACTCGGATGAAATTTTATAACTTTATTTTATTCACTGCTAAATGGATGCCATTTCAAGCTCCTACATCCACATGTTTTATCTTCATTCTCTCATTTAATCCTAACTGTAAGCCTATCAAATAGAGTATCATTTTATTCTCACTTGCTTGAGTCCCAAATATATTACACAAACACACACACATATATATATTGCACGTATTAATTATGTGTGTATATACGGGGGGAATTTTATATTTTTATATATGTGTGTATGTCTATCTATACAGACATACATATAGATGCATGCATACATACATATAATAGGAAAATGTGTATATGTTTTATATATATATCATATACATATTCACAGAAAAATGGGATTGAGTTAGCAGATCACAGTGGCCACCAGCTGTGGAACTTTGGGATTTGCATGTCCCATTCTGTAGAACCTTACAAGAACTGACAGTAACATAAAGTATTTAGCATAGCAAAGCCTGGAACAAATATAAACACAAAAATAACACTAGAGTAAGGAAAGTCATCTTGGCCCTGGTGTGATTTCACCCACATAGTACTTCATCTTAGGAAAGTGGAGATCATTAAGCAAACATTACAGAAACATGTCACATTATTCCAAGATTCTAAATCTCAAAACAAATTGTTGTAATTTATGTAATTATTTGTAATGAATTACTGTTCACATTCGCCAATCTGCCTAACCTTGGCTTAAAACTAGTTAGTGGCTTCACATTCGACTTGGTATAAAAGCCTAGACCTTACTACGGCCTTTGTGTCAATCTGGTCAGGAAAACAGAATTTAAAATAAGAAATGTATTAAATGGAGTGGAGGACTGGAGAAGCAAAAAGGGCACAGTGAGCTAACTTAACTGCAGGAAGGAGCTCTGGCCTCTATGGCTGGAAAACAGAACAAGCTGTGGTTATCAGAGTTAGAAGAATCCAAGAAGGAGCCTGTAAGAACTTGGAGACAGAACCAAATGTCACTTTGAGAAGCAAAATGTCATTACTTAGGTGACCATGATGGGAATGGCAAGCAAATAGGTAGCAGCAAATCCCTTCTCTCTCCCCCTGCCTTCCAATCTCCTTGTATCCTCTCCTGTGACAAAACCTAACACTAGCTGCAAAGGAGCAATATGGTGTGCAGCCCCAATATTGCAGAGCAGGGGAGAGAAAACTCGATTTGGGGCTGGGAGACCAGCTCAGCCTTTAAGGGTCTCTGTGATATAGCTTGCTTACCTTCTCAGCTGGATCCCTCAAATTCTCTCCCACAATACACTCAATCCCATGACACTGGGTTTCCTTTTCTTTCCTAAGCACATGAAGCTCATTCCCACTTTCATGCATTTGCACTTGTTATTCCCTCTACCTAGAAGTATCTTTTCCCTTGGGTTCTACTTACTTAGGGTGTAACTTAAAGTCACTAACTCCAAAGAGAATTTTTCTGACTCTACCAAATCTACAGATGCAACCCTCTCCCCACTTATGTTCATTAAAATTCCCCATTTCCATTTTACTCACAGTTTTAATCACTATTTAATATTTTATTTTTAAAAAATGGTTTCTTGTTCGTTTCTTTCCTAAAATATATGGGGAAGGATCTGTCTTATTGGCCACTGTATCTGTGGAGGACTGGACAGTGCCAGATATACAGTTCAATATAAGCTAAATGCATTTTAAAGAAAGTAAAAACCTCTGCATATTTGTGGAAGCTGGAGGAACCTTGAAGATCAGAGCCTTTACTCTATCATTTGACAGCTAGGGAGTTGAGGACCAGAGAGCTGAATCATATGCCAAAGCCATACATACAGCAAGTTAGTGACAAAAATGTCACTTTCTACTTTCCCCAGTGCTTTACACAAACATGACAGGGTCCTTGGACAATATAGAGACTCCAAAACCTGCTTGGGGACTAAAGAGAATGAATGAGTGACCTCTGCCTACATCCCCAAGAGGGGCCTCCAGGGAAGAGCTGTAACTGGACACCTTCCCTAGTCTAAAGCAAAGAATATCCAGAACATCTGTGCTTTCTCTGGGAACGTCCTGACCTGAGGGTACCCTGGGTGGGGAACAGGTAGGGTTGTTTCCCTGGGGTTAAGATAGCCATTTAATGGACTAACAGTCAAAAGATTGATCCAAGCCCTGCAATGAAACTGCAGGGGAACCTTGGGCAGCAAGTTGTCTGGTCCCTCTGATTCTGTTTCCCCCATCGGTAAAGTGGGTGCCTATGCTGGGCTAGGATCTCTGAGGTTCTGGGAGGTTTGCTCACTGACCCAGTTGGTTGGTGAGAGCTATGCTAGCTAGTTGGAATACTGGAAGAACAGACTCAGTAAACCTTTCAAACCTGGGAATGAATGGATTAAACTGCAGGAGCGGTCAAGGTGCTGGAGATGCCAACTGATGGGAGAGTGAGCTAGGCCTCCCAGGTCGTAGGGGAGGCCGAGGAGTCAAAGGTCGAGTTCCGGTCAAGCCCGAGAAAAGCCGGAAGTCCTGGATCCGGTCCACTCTTAGCGAGACCTCCAGCAGCGTGATTAGCCCTCCCGAGCCGGAGCTTGAGTACCGGGAGAGGGCGGAGTTTGGAACCTCCCAATGGCAGCTCGGGAGTCCTTCCACCGCAGCCAATCAACACAGGCAGACGGTAAAATTTGAACCCCCTACCCCCCCCACCCCCCGCTACCTCCTCCGCCGAGACCTGTCCCGAGAGCGTTTGTAGAAAGTGTGGCCTCTCGCCTTGCCGGGGAGGCGGGGAAAGGGTGGGCTGGTCCTCCCCAGCTTGCCTATCACTGCACGCAGCCTGGGGAGAGGCGGGCAGCCGTGCCAATCAGGGCAGCAGCTGTAGCTCAGTTTGCTATAGTTGTTGCAACTTTTTTCGAAAGCTGCGTTTCCCGGGAGATCCTGGGCGGTGACAGAGCGGGGCCATGGCTAGAGGTATTGGCCCAGGTGGCCGGCGCCGGGGCGGCTTAAGTGGGAGGTCGAGCTGGAGGGGTGACCGGGGTGGCGGGAGCGGCGGCGGGAGGCATCTTTCCGCGGGCTGCTCGGAAGGAGCGCGGGACCTGGGAGGGCGGGGGACCGGCTGCGGAACCTGTCGCCACCTCCAGCCCTCAGAAGCCCCTCCCACTCCCGTGCCTCGGATTTCACCTCTAAAGCCTGGGCACCCCGGTGGCTTGCCTCTGCCTCTCCAGAGGCAACGGATCCATCTGTCAAAGCTCTTTGGAAACTGAAGCGCAGGGCACCTCCAGGGAACTGTTGTTATTGATACAAAGACGGGGGAGGGCGAGGCTTCGCCCTCTTCGGGGCTCTCGGTGCAAAGGGAGGTGACCCCGAGGCGAGGGCTTAGTCTGTAATCGTGGGGAACGCGGCGGAGTAGACACCGCGGCAGGCGCCTTAGTTCTCTCCCCACGCCCTGAGTCAGCTCTGCGGTGCCGGGGCGCGGACTCGACCCGCTGGCCCACTTTGGAGTGAGACGAGTCCCCTGGCACCTTCTGAGAGGCCTTCGTGCCGCAGCAGGTCAGAACTCCTGCCCACGAGAGATGGCTTGGGTGTGATTGTATAGCCGCGGGAGGTGATGTCCCTGCCTGAAGTCCTTGGCACACTTAGTTTTCTGTCAGGACGGTAAGACCCATGTTATGCGCCAAAAGGGATCTCCAGCCGCCGGTCATTTTCAGCGGCTCTGTCTCCATGCAAAAACTTGAGCGTGATGGTTTGGTAGCATTACTATTTAAAAAAAAATAAGTTGAGGTTTCACATTTTTCTCAAAATTCCAGGGAATAACATGTTAATAGTAATCAGCCTTTAATGTAGTACTCCCTATAACAATAATAATGAAAAAAAGAAAAATTCATTCAGCAAATATTATTGGGCCCCTTTGCTTCAGGCCCTACACGCAGTTGCATCATTTATTCTCCCAGCAACCCCTTAGGTTCTTCTGGGACCAGACTTACCCAGATTCTGATTAATAAATGAGTCACAATGAACTTCAAGTTGAAAAGCATCATAACCCAATCCACAGAGAAAGTTGAGTATCTCTCTTCAGAAAAGTGTTAAGCATCTGAAAGTATATTTAATAGTATCTGACAAATCTTAATAAGGCTATGCTTCCCTGGTTAATTTTTCCCATCACAGCAAAATCATTTAAATTACATTTCAACAGTAGTGCATTAAAAGAAAAAGAAAAGAGTTTGCTTTAACTAATCTATAGGGAGAAACGAAACTGAGCACTTTGCTATTCAAATACTTAAATAATATGGACAAAGAATAATTACCATTGAGGGCCAGGCACTTTATTATCTCAGTTAATTTTTATAGATTGTTATTCCCATTTTTCAGAGGTGGAAACTGAAGTTCAAAGTCACTGTCTAGACTCTGGCCATGCTGTATCTTTGCTTGTTCCACATACCTCCCTTGGCCAAAACGAACACAAGGGTTTCCAGCCACTACCATGGCAGGCTTATGACTCACCTTTGTGATTATGGGTTAGTGATTCCATCTTACTTGACCCCCAAATTAATTGTTACTTATTTCCTAGGCTTCATTACTCATGCAGAATTTTGGGCATTTGGTGTCATAAATATCAAACCATTTACAATCTTTCATCTTTTTCTTCTGGAAATGTAGTCTTATTCCAAACTTGTTGTTGCCTTAAAGACCGCTGCTGGATCATGTGAACAAAATGATCAGATACCAGGCAACTCCTCCCTCGTGTTGAAGTTTTACAATCGCATATATTTTCCCCCTCAAATATATTAGTTTGAGGAGGATCAGTCCATCTACTTTTCTCCATCTCTACTGCCACTGTCAGCTCCTGTTGGTCTCCCTCTTTCTACTTTTACCATCTCCACTTTATTACCCCTCAGCAGCTAGAGTGGTCCCTAAGAACATAGATTTTTATCATATGACCACTACCTTCTCTCCCCTAGGCTCCCTTTAATTCTTAGGATCATCAAGTCCACAATCCTCACCATGGCCTGCAGGGCCCTGCTGGACCTCTCTGGCTTTACTGTGCTCCATCTGTCTCTGTGTGCACTCTCATGTCCTTAGCACAGAGGGCCTGGAATAAAGTAGGTATTCAATAAATGTTTGTTGGATGAATGGATTGATATTTTTGTGCTTGAGTTCAAGGGAAGCAATATATTCTTCATGGTAAAGCACCCTTGTACTTGTATAGCAGAACTGGGTTCCGACTCCAACTTTGTCACTACCTTAGTTGTATAATCCCTAGTCAAGTAATTTATCTTCCCCAGCCTCTATTTCACATCTGGAAATAGAAATAGTACCTTCTCATAAATGGCTATGAAGGTTAAATTAAATAATGCATTATTACAGGGTCTAACATATAATAAACATTCAGTAATGTTAGCTATTCGTATCATTGCTGTTGAATTCTATTTCTATGAGATCTGGGCAACATTAAAGAGTTTTTATTTCTGCCAATGGGTACATTTGTTATGTACATATGAACACCTCATATAGAGAGAAAGGAAGAATTGTTTTTAAACTTATACTGAATTGTATTACATCTTCTACATAATAGAGTTGCAGAGGTCAGAGGAACGGGTGATGGACTTGTGTTTTAATGTATCTACTGTTGTTGAGGGCTAAAATAGAGAAACCTATGGCTCTGAGTATGTGTGTGTGTTGGGTGGGGTGTTAAAATATATGTGAAGCGGACAAGATGATCTGAGTGGCTGCTCCCTGCTTCGAAACCAAGTTTTCCATAATAGTCTGGCAACAAACTGCAAACCTTCTCTGCTCTGCAGATGTAATGGGCACTGTTTCAAAAGGCAGGACCTGGGGGTCAGAGGGTCACTTTAGAATTCTCTTTCACTCTCTGCATAGTCTCTTGGGTATTCAAATGGGCAGCGTGCCCTACCTACCAGAGCACTGGAGTTAGTGGTTAGGGTGGGTTCTAAAGGGTGAGCTGATTTGGGAACAGTGTCTTGACATATAATCCTATTCAGCCTATCCCTTCTAAGGAGAGGCAGTTACTTAGAGTGACAGCCATTTGTTTATCTGTGGATTTTGGAAGGTGCCCTGGGTGATTATGGAATTCAAGGTTCTTGTTTTTTATCCATGACACTGAGACTGGGGAAATGACTTGGCCATGGTCACAAAGCACCTCTGGGGCAGACGGAGGGAGAGAAACCCAATCTTTGCCTACCAGACCATGACTCAAGCAATCAGAGATAGATGCCCTGTGTCTTGTTTGCATCTATGACTTTGCACAAATACAATGACTCCTTGGCTGTGGGCCCTGAAACCCTGATAGCTAAGCACAGTGGTGCAGGGCAGTGACCTACGCTGAGACAAAATACCAGAGTGGCTGGAACTCCGGCCTAAGACATTTCCTCATGGGCGTGGGGACAGGAGCACTGAGTGACTTGTTAAGCCTTTCTGCAACACCGTTTGCTCCTCCCAATTTGAATTTCCTCATCTGCAACTGGAGGGTGGTGCCTTAAGCGCAGGCTCTGGGGTGAGCTGGCCTGGAATTCCATTTCTAGTTCTGAGAATTTGGCCAAGCTTCTAATTTCTCTGAACCTTGGCTTTCCCATCTGTGGAAAAGAGATACTAATGGTGTCTACCTTCAGAGGGCGGTTGTGAGTCTTGAATGAGATAACATACGCAGAAGCACCCAACAAACTTCACATTTAACCCCTGCTCTTTCTCTCCGGGGCCTGTACAGGTCAAGCACAGACCGCCTTAGTTTGACATCTGACCCCATCACTTTCTAGTCCTGGGGTCTTAGGCAAGCCCCTGCACCTCCCCTGAGCCTCATCTTAAACAGGTTTGCCACGGGACCTGCCCGCCCCCGACCCGTGAGCTTGCGGAGAGGATTGAATGCCCATCAAAATGCTCTGTGAGCACAGGCTCAGGCACACAGGGACCCTGGCCTTGACGCGTTCGTCGCCGCTGCGGATCGAGCTGGCACGGACGGGTCTTCCCGAAATACCGTTGAGCTAGCGAGAGGAGCCCGGTCCCCCAGAACTGGGCTGTCATTATCATGTTTCCCACCCCTTCCTCCCAGAGCGGCTGCGGGCACGCGAGAGGGGGCGCGCCCGAGTCGGGATTCGCCGCGGCCGGGGCCCGCCTCCCTCCCTCAGAGGAGCCTCGCAGCGCCGCCCCTGCCAGCCCCGCCCCGGGCCGGGAGCCGGACGGTGGGCGGCGGCGAGCGGGACGACGCGCTGCCAGCGCCTCCCTCCTTCGTCCTCGGCCGGGCCGGCCGGGCTGCCGCGGCGCGCGTCGGGCCCGGCGTCACAGGCCATGGGGGAAGGGGGCGCCGTGGGGCGCCGCCGGCCCTTCCCCGGGGCGCCGCGGCGGCGCTGGTGGCGGCGGCAGCAGCTGCGGCAGCGGCATCGGCAGCGGTGGTGGCCGGGCCGCGGCGGCGAGGGCGCGGGGCGCGCCGCCATGGGCCCGGCCGGGCTGCAGGTGGGTGTGTCGGGCCCGGTCGCGCTGGGGGCGGGCGGGGCCCGGCCGGGCCGGGCGGCGGGAGGGCGGCGCGGGCCCCGGCCCGGCCGGCCGGCCCCTGCCTCCCCACGGCGCGGGCGGCCCACCGCCGCCGGGCCCTCGGAACATGGCTGCGGCGGGAGGCGCCGCTGCGGCGCCCGGCCCGGGCGGCTCCGCTCCCCGCCCCGCCGCGCCCTGAGCGCCCCCTCCCCCGCTTCCCCCGGGTCCCCCTCTCCAGGCAGGAAGATGTCCAAGCCCCGCGCGGTGGAGGCGGCGGCGGCGGCGGCGGCGGTGGCAGCGACGGCCCCGGGCCCGGAGATGGTGGAGCGGAGGGGCCCGGGGAGGCCCCGCACCAACGGGGTAAGCAGGCACCTTCCCGGCACTCAGCGCGCCCCCAGGGGCCGTGCGGCGGCCGCCTCGTCAGCCCCGCGCCGTGAGCACGTGGGCGCGCCCCCGGGACCCCCGCCCGCCGCCCTGGGCGGGGGTGCGGGCGGGGCGCCCGGCCGGGCAGCTTCCTTTTCTACTGCCTGCCTGGGAGTGGCGTCCGCTCTCGCTCCGCCATAACTCCGGCACTGTTTGACCTCGGAAAAGTTTGTCTCTTTATGGCATTTCCGCACCCCGAAACCCAGCTACCCCGAGGTGGCCGCCTTCCCAGGGTGCGCGGGGCCTGCCCGGGTCCCTCAGAGAGGTCACGGGTCTTGCCGACTTGGTGTTTAATGGTTCACCAGCGGAAATGCCCTAGCAGTGTTTCTGGGGATGCCTTCCTCCTGTCTTTGCTTGCTCAGAGGAACGGCCCCCGCCCAGAGACACCTCAGTGACCTGTGCCGCCCCACCGGCCTGTCCCACTCTCCCGCTAACGCCCAGATACCTTCTGCAATGGAGTGACTCCTGAGTGCGGTGGCTGTGGGCTGTGCTTTCATTGAGCTCTCCACCCCCACCCAGTCCCCAGTTACCCTCAGAATTCCTCCAACCGAAGTCCAGACCCTTAGTCCTGGGAGGCTGCTGGGCTGTATTGATTTGAGAGGTGCCAACCCTGGCACACAGAAGGCTCAGGCAATAATGGCGAGTCCTACCAGCTACCCTCAGGACCAAGAAGTGGTTAACCAGGTTCCCTGAGGCCTATTTCTGTGCTAGAGTCCCTTCACCAACTGCCAGGGGAGTTGTTAGCTCCAGCACATAGGCCAGCCCTTCAAATTTGTTTCCTCTGGGTCATTCTGACCTCCCTGCCACTTTTAGGTTGTCTCTTTATGTAGACCTTTGTGTATAGCTGCTGGCCAGATGTCCCTTTAGTGACCAGAATTAGAGATCACATGTATTCAGGAAACGTCCGACTTGGGCCTGGAAGATTCCAGACCTTCCACTGCTCCTCCGGGCTGTCATCCCCTGGTAGCCCAGCCTTTGAGAGATGATGTCTTTTTTGTTTTTTGTATTCTGATTATCTGTTCTCCCCTAAATGCTATGGGATTTAGTCTTCTTCAAGCCTCTTTCAGAATATGCATTTGTCGTTTTAGGAGAATGTATTTACCGGGCAATCAAAGATCTATTCCTACATGAGCCCCAACAAATGCTCTGGAATGCGTTCCCCCCTTCAGGAAGAGAACTCAGTTGCACATCACGAAGTCAAATGCCAGGGGAAGCCATTAGCTGGGATCTACAGGAAACGAGAAGGTAAGCCTCTGAAATGGCCCAGTTCTGACCACAGTCAGGTTGCAGAAGCTTTTCTCCTCCGTAATTATGCATATATATGAAATGTTTCTCCATTCTTTTCAAACTCAAATTCAAAAGGTTTGAACCATGTTTTCTGTCTTGATGCTAAGAAAAACAGACACAGGAAAGAATGACCCATTCCAGGGTGTATGCCCTGGTGTCTGGCAGGTTCTCCCTTTTTTCACAAGAGTTAGCATGTTGTCTTGCCAAGTTGCAAAAATAAGGCACTTGACCTGCAGTAAAGAGGCTCACAGGTGCCAGAAATGTACATACCAGGCACTTGCAGTCCTGTGTTGTGTGAACACAGGAAACTGACTTCCTTCCCTTTTATGAGCCAGCCTTGACCTCATTTTTAAAGTTTCTTTCCACTCAAGTGTTCAGGGTTATTCTCCAAAGCAGCATCCTCTGTGATGAGATTTGAAAATAAATTATTGAACGCTTAAATGTGCATTTACTGAAAATTCTGTCTGGCCCTGAAAAATAAGGTGAAACCTTATAGAAGTCTTGTTGTAATCCACATATTCCCTTTTAAAGTTGCATTGAGCTTTCCCCAACTCAACCATGCTCCCTTCTATTTAAAATTTGCTTTAAAGAAGCAGAACTCTGGCTACCAGCAGCTCGATACAAGGAAGGCTTGTATTTGTTAACAGAAAATGTCAGAAATGATGGTGTAGCCCAACCTCTGAGGTCAGATCTAAGAACCAGGGGTGGGAAAGCCTGGAATGAGGGGCAGGAGCCAGTACTTGGCTTGATTCCCCCCCTGGTGGACAGTGATACTATTTCAGTCAGTCTTTAAATGACGTGGGTTCTAATCGTAGCTCTGCCACTAGGTTTAGGTGGGTTGTTCCTCTTTTCTGAGCCTCAGTTCTTCCATCCCTAAAGTGGGAGAGAAAAGAATCCTACCTCTCAGGGCTATTCTGAAGGTGGGTTAAAGCACAGGTGCAGAAGGGCATGGTGAAGTGCTCTCTCCCAACAACCCTTCCTCCTCTGGACTGCATATATCACAACCTGCTCTTCCCTGCTTCGGCAGCACTTAGAATAGCACCTGCCTCACACGGATGGGGGAGGGCACTCTCTCTAAATGGTATTCCTACAGCCTCACACCCCTTCTGGAGTGGGAAAGAATGTGATTTTTCCTAAATGGTGACATGGTACACAAGCCAGCTTATTTGGCTCATACTGTTACTAAATGGCAACAAGGAGAATTTGGGGACTGAATTTACTTTGCAGCAATCCCCAAGGGCCAGGCTCTTGTCCTTTGTTCTCTACCTTTTTTCTGCTTTGATGCAAATGGATGAGACAGCTGATAGTCAAGGGTACCACCCACTCCTAGGGTTATAGCTGACATCCTGGCCTTAACTACCTCTGTTTCCACTCAGGAAGGCATGTAAGGGAGTGAGAATGGTCTGGATGGGTTTTGCTGCACTTTTTTTTCTTTGTTTATTGAGATAAAATTCAAATATCATATTGTTTACCATTTTAAAGTATACAATTCAGTGGTTTTTAATATATTCACAGATGTGTACAACCACTGTCTAATTCCAAAACATTCCACCCCCTGCAAAAAAACAAACAGGTACCTATTAGCAGCCACTCCCCGTTCCTCCCTCAACTGCGGGCAACCACTAATCTACTCTCTGTGTCTGTGGATTCACTGTTCTGGACATTTCCTAGAAATGGAATCACACATATGTGGCCTTTTGTGTCTGTCTTCTTTCACTCAGCATCATGTTTTCAAGGCTTATCCATGTTGTAGCGTGTGCCAGTGCTGTATTCCTTTCTGTATAAATCTCCATCATGTGGATTTACCACGTTTTATTTACCCATTCATCAGTTGATGGACTGATGTAGGTTGTTTCCACTTTTTGGCTATTTTGAATGAGCTATAGACATTCGTATACAGGTTTTTATGTAGGCACATGTTTTTAATTCTCTTATTAAAACCGCTTAGGAGTAGACTTGCTGGGGCATAAGGTCCCTCAATGTTTAACTTTTTGAAGAATTGCCAAACTCTTTTCCAAAGTCACTGCACCATTTTACATTCCTATCGGCAATGCATTATTTACTAATTTGTGAAGAGTAAATCATTAGGTTAAAAAAAAGTGAAAAGTTCACCAGTTATGGTGCTCCACAAGTATTTTCAGTAACAGACTATTTTTAGCACCCCTCATGACCTGCTGACCAGTGTCTGGGCCCTGAATGCTGGTCTTCCACCCCTTTATAAAGGCGGAGGGAGCTCTTTTTTAGAATCTGAAAGGAATTAGCTCTTGGGTAAGAGGTCTTTGTGCTGAGGAGGAAGTTCTCCTTTATGGCCTTATTCTTGTTCATTATTGCTGGCCCACTCTTTAGGAGTTTAGTTTTTTTTCTGGGGTCTGCAGCTCAGTTCCCAAAAGCTATTGACCAAGTGTTCATGTGGTTCTGCTGTCTGCTTCCAGGGTGCTCTCCCTCATCAAGATGTGGGAGACAGGGTGTGCTAATGAATTGGGTGGGAGGGATCCTTTTCCGGTACATATGTATGTCAGATCATCACAAGGAACAGTTTGTATGTCTTACAGTTTTACTTGTCAAATTGTACCTCAGTATAGCCAAGAGAAAAAAAGGAGATAGAGAAGACCAAAAGCTCTGCCCACTGTCTGGGTTAAAAAGTAAAGGTGATGCTTCTGAGGTGGTAGTGATATGGGCATCCTAGGCCGAGGACACCTCTGCCTGACACCCATGATCCTCTTAGAACCCAGCAGACAGTCTAGAAACAGGGAGGCAGAGAGTTGAGAATAAACTGTCTTCTACCCTCTGCCTACAGAAAAAAGAAACCCTGGGAACACAATACGTAGCACCGTGAAGGCCGAGGAGCAGAAGAGCAAAGACGCCAGGAGAGGTCCCCTGGTACCTTTTCCAAACCAAAAATCTGAAGCAGCAGAACCTCCCAAAACTCCAAACTCGTCTTGTGATTCTCCCAATGCAGCCGTTGCCAAGCAAGCCCTGAAAAAGCCCGTCAGGGGCAAGCAGGCCCCTCAGAAAAAGTAAGTGCCTCCAGTGCCCTCCCAGCGCAGAGCAGTTAGGTTCTTCTGACCCAGCAGAGCCTGGGTTAAGCAGTCCACCCTCTTAGATTCTCACATTAAGGCTCAGATTCCCTGTGTTGCCACCAGTGACACCATTATTTGTCAGCATCTCAGTCTGGTATATGGGTCTCCTCCCCTCCCCAGAGTAGGCAAGCCTGCCTTTGATGCCCTTTCTGAGGACTCCACAGGCAGGTGAACCTGTGGGACCACAGTAGAAAACGGTTTTTGAGTGACATTGTTTCCAAGGAGCTGCCTGCTAAGACGTTGTGTGCTGCTGGGGTGTGAGTGTGATTTGAGCGCTAATACTTCTGTTCTCCTCTTCTCGTCCACCCCAGGGCTCAAGGAAAAACGCAACAGAACCGCAAACTCACAGACTTCTACCCTGTGCGCAGGAGCTCCAGGAAGAGCAAGGCTGAGCTGCAGGTGGCATCACATGGTTTCCATTCCAGCTCTTGGAGCTGCTTGGCACTGCTTGGCACACACAACTTGAGCTTTCTTTTTGTCATGTTGGGGCAAGTCTGTCTCTGTGGCCTTGGTATTCTTGGTCTAGTGGGCGTCACCAGGAGGCTTGGCTCAGATGCTTCCGTGAAGAAGCCTCATACTTGTAGCATGTGGCATGGAAAGTCAGGTGTTAACACTGCAGGTGCATTTTTCAGGACTTGTTGGCAGGGCCATTGGAGCCTGAGACCATGGGGTAGGCTGCTTGTCCTTTTAGAAGTTTGTCTGGAGTCCAGAAGTTTCCATGTGGTGTCTTAAGGTGGTTAAAGAGCAGTAACTTGGTTGTATGACTTCAGACCAGTTACCTAACTGCACTGTGCCTTCGCTGCCCTGTCTGTACAGTGTGATAATAAAGCAGTGTCCCAGGGGGTTATTGGGAGAATTAGATGTGTAAATGCACGTAGAACATTTAAAACCGTGCCTGGAACACGGTAAGCGCTGGTCACCCACGACTATGATCACATATGTTCTCCCATTGTTGTCACCTCCCAAGGCTCCTGTCTGCTCTTTCCCACCCTGGTCACAGGCAGGAAGGCTGGCTGGACTGTCTGTGCCCAGTGTTTGCAGAGTGCCAAGCTATGCAGCAGTCGTCAGTATTTGATGCAGTGAGGTGTGGTGGTTGCCTTTCTGTGAAGGGAACCCAGAGTGTGGCCTGGCCCTGTAGCCCAGGGGCTGTTTACCTCCGCCTTCCCCGAGGGGTGTCTGGGCTGGCCCCTCTGCTCTCCCACACCCCTACAGCAACCTCTAGGCAGAACTGGAGCTGGAGGAGCCCTGCTCAGGATTGCCACCTCCACAGAGTGGTGGTGGTGGGCCCTTGTAGGCACACACAGACTCCTTCAGCTTTTTTTATGCTAAAATCTGTAGATACATATATGGTAATGTAGTCTTTTCTCTCTTTTTTTCTTTGAATTGATAAGGCTTCATTTTAAAAAACAAACTAAAAAGGGGGATTCATTTTTCCATGTAGAGAGAAACTTTGGCTTTATTTCCTTAGAAAGCCAGTGTCTTTTGGCCAAGAATGAGCTGCTATGTTTGCCTGCAGTGGGAGGCTGTGCTAAAGACAGCACTTCAGAGGCTGGGGCGGTGCCAGGCCCCAAACCCAAGACCCCTCCCAGGTGTGGTTTAGCCACTGTTTGCCCACACAGAGTGCTGGGGGCTCACCAAGTGGCTGGGAGCTGCAGGTTGGGGGCAGCTGGGTTTGCCTCTTTAATGAAATCACAAGGGCTTTTCTGTCTGGAGGAATGAAGGTTGCAGTGGGACAGGATGCAGGTCCGCTGAATCTTGCAGCTGGTGAGCGCAAGGGAAGACACTTGCTTCCCCAGATCCGGGCCTGCATACAACTAAGCTAGCTCTGTCACAGGATGAGGAGCCAGCTGCAAGGGAGAGCCATGCTGCCCCCCTCGTGGTTTATGTGGCCCTGCTGAGTGAACACCACGGCCAGGTGGTTGCTGGCCAGGCAGTGAGGTGGCTGTTGGCTGGACGATGAGACTGGCTGGCCAGGGTGGTGGTATCTCCTGACTGCACAGGTAAAGCTCGAGGCCAGGGCAGCCAGGCCTCACCTGAGGGGTGTGGTCAGTCCTGACTTGCCTGTCCTAGGGGGCAGAAGCCAGAGCCCAGATGGGTGGGGCATAAGAGAGGGGTGAGGTAGCCAAGGGTGAAACTGAGATTAAAAGCTTTGCAGACACCTCATTGAGTTTGAAAACAGAGTAGGCAGGGCCAGTGCCGGGGTTGGGGCCGGGGCGAGAGGTGGAAATGGTCTTGGAGAGATGCTCAAGCTCCTCATCGCTTCACTGTGGGGCCCCTTAGCTGGTTGGCCGGGATGTGGTGGGATGATGGCCAGTATTGGGGCAGGAACTCATCCTGTTGGCAGTGCTCTGGCCTCCATTTCCGGCTCAGCCCTGGGCCGGAGGTGCAGAGCAGCCTGCTGATTGCCTTGGGCATGTCTTCCATCTGTCCCTCCTTCCAGCTCTAATTCAGACCTCCCTTACCTCCCACTGGTCTGCCTCAAGGCTGCCTTGTGGGCTGCTGCTGGAATTCTATTTAGGAAACCTAGAGCTGGCTGTTTGCATGTCCCAAACCCTCAGCCTCCAGAATGAAACTCAACCTTTGGGCCTTGCATTCAGGGATCTACCCTTGTCCCAGCTTCCCTCGGCGTCTGTGCCATGTTCAGTCATGGCAGGAAAATCCCCAGTCCTTACCCCCGTTTTCCCACTATTAACTCCTGTTTTCTCAATAGTCTCTGCATAGTCGTAATGAGTTCAGCAAGGGTATGTGTGTGAGTGAGTGATGTTACCATGTGCAGTGTGGTGTGTGTTTGTGTGTGAGTGAGTGAGTGATATTACTATGTGCCAGGCACTGTTATCAGCCAAAAGATTGCATAGTGAACAAGGTCAGGTCTCTGTACTAATGGAGTTTATATTCATTATAATAATTTTTTTTTTTAAACCCAAAAGCAAGGTAATTTCAGATGGCACTTTGACATTAACTTAATAAGACAGTGGTTTGACAGTGTGGCCAGGCTAAAGGGAGTTGTTCTGAGGAGATGCCTTTTGAGCAGAGCTTGGAAAGAAGGAAGCAAGCAAGGCAAATTAACTGGGGAGAAGGTACCCCAGGCTGGGAGAACAGAAAGTGTGTGAGGCAGGGATGAGCCTGCCTGAAAGAGCCAGCAGTGTGGCTGGAGTGTGGGCACAAAGGTGACAGTGGCATAAGAAGCTAGTTAGGTGGGGCCTGGATCCTGCAGGATTCAGAGTCCATTGGAAAAATAGCTCTTATTCCATAGCAGTGGGAAGCTACTGCAAGGCTTTTTTTTTTCTTTAAATAAACTTTTTATTGGTTGATAATTTTAGATTTACAGAGTGGCAGAGATAGTACCAAGTGTTCCCATAGGCTCCTCACCCAGTTTCCCTTGTCATTGACATCTTACGGTCCCCTGGTACATTTGTCTCTTTCAGGAGCCAACTCTGTATATTACTATTGAATGAACTTACTGGAAGGTTTTAATCAGGGAAACAACATGATCTCATTTTTAGAAGACCCCTCTGGATGCTTCTGGAGAATGGGTGGTGGTCAGAGCAGAAGCCAGGAGGCCTGTGAGGCAGCTGTCACAGACAGACATCTGGGCCTGGCTGGCTGGGGCAGTAGAACTGGAGCAGGGTCAGCTGGATTTGGGCTGCCCAGTGAGGGTGTGACATAGCAACAGTAAACCCCTCCTAAGGGAGCTGCAGAGGCCTGGTCTTGCTCACCTACGTGTCCCAGCACATACCACAGCCATCCAGAAATCTATGTGGACTGATGTACAAGTCCACAAGGGCTACAGGCTGGCCCTGCAGGTGCTATACAGTTGGTGGGCAGGGCTTCTGGTCTGTCTGGTCAGAGCTCCCTCTGCCTGCCCTAGTGTCCCCAGAGCAGTGGAACCAGCGTTGGGGATGGAGGTACGTGCCAGGAAGGGCCTCAGGGACAGGAGACTGGAGTGTCCACTCCTTTCTTACTTGGCCATCAGGGGGTGCTGACTGTTTAGGGTGGGAGGCCCTCCTCTCCACCACAGTCATGGAGATGCAGCTCAGAGATCCTGAACCCAGACGCCCTTAGGGGCCAGTAGGTGGGAGGAGTGTGGAGTGTACCTTATCCTCCTCAAGGGCATGCACCTGTTCAACTCCAGCTGATTTTATGTGATGTCAGAGTCCTGATGCTTAGGTATCAATGACTTAAACAGAATATAGCCCAACCCAGTTCTGCTGCCACCATGTGTCCTTTATAGTCCAGTTGAATCCCAGGTAGCAAACCGTCCACAACGGATGGGTGGAAAAAGGTGGAGGTGTAAGGGCTTAGGCACTTCCAGGACCACTGTCATGGAGGTAAACTGAGTGACCCTGTGGGTGTCCTGGGTGGCCAGGGCTGCCCAGAACAGGCCAGGAGACAATGCTGACATCTTGTTCTTTCATCTCCACTCAGTCTGAAGAAAGGAAGCGAATAGACAAACTGATTGAGAGCGGGAAGGAAGAAGGAATGAAGGTAAGGACAGCAGGGGCCCCACACGGAGGCCAGGCCATAAGATCACAGTTGCCGCGGTTTTCAGCTGACAGTGGCCGCCGTGCTTCTTTAACCTGTAGTGGCCCCAGGGCCCAGACTGCTAGCTCACCAAGGGGCCGAGTACCAAAACGGATGTTAAGGACCATCTCAGGAAGGAAACATAAATGGGCTTTGTGTAGGAAATGTTATCCTGAGGAAACTTTTTAGAATTGTAGTACAATACATATAAAATGTACCATTATAACCATTACATGTACAATTAAGTGCATTAAGTACATTCACGGCATTGTGCAACCATCAGCCTAATGAAAACGTTCCAGAGCTATTTCATCCTTCCAGACACAAACCCCATACCTGTGAGCAGTCACTCCCTGTTCCCTCCCCCAGCCATGGGCCACCACCATCTGCTTTCTGTTTTTGGGTTCGCCTGTTCTGAGCATTTCACATAAATGGCATCGTAGAATAGGTAGCCTGTTGTATCTGGCTTCTTTCATTTAGCGTAGTGTCTGAAGGAACTTTTAAAAGGAGAAACTGATACATTTTTCCTAAACTCTTTTTCCAGGAAATGACAATGCCCAAGGAATTCGCTTTTTTCTTTGTATATTTCAAAACACGGTGGGTGAGAGGGGAGGAGGATGTCCACATGGGCTGGGCTGGGACACGGGTCAGAAAGCTGTAGTTTCCACCCTCTGTCTTGGGGGATCTGAACTTGAGTCTGGGCCCCTCAAGCAACCATGCTCCAACTCCACTTGAAACGGAATGAGGAGAAACACGGGAGGGCAGATTGTGGAGGAAAGGAGAGACGTGAAATATTGGGTCTGCCCCCCTGAGGAGGCTGAGTATGTGGGTTTGAGTCTGCACTGCACCCCTTCCTAGCCATGTGGCTGTGGCACAGTCTGCAGCCTCAGTTTTCTCATCTGCAAACAGGCCAACACCCACTTAGTACATCTATCCTGAGGATCGAATGTAACAGTGCCTTGTGGGGGACACAAGGCAACATTTTGGGGTGATGGATGGTCGCGTGACTGTTCACACTTAATAGACATTTAACTGCACAACTGCACGTGGAGTAAATCCTATAGCACACTTGATAAGGCCCCAGGCATCCAGGAAGTGGGCATGCATGGCCTCTCTCTCCCTCTCTCCCTCTCTTTTCCCTCCCTCCCTCTCTCCCCCTCCATCTCCCCCCTTCCTTCCCTCTGTCTCTCCCCCTCCCTCCCTCCCTCTCTCCCTCCCTCTCTCCCCCTCCCTCCCTTTCCCCCCTTCCCTCCCTCTCTCCCCCTCCCTCCCTCTCCCCCCTTCCCTCCCTCCCTCTCTCCCCCTCCCTCCCTCTCCCCCCTCCCTCCCCCCCTTCCTTCCCTCTGTCTCTCCCCCTTCCTCTCTCCCCCCTTCCCTCCCTCCCTCTCTCTCTCTCTCCTCTCCCTTTCTCCATCTCTCCCTCTCTCATCATCTCATCATCTCTCAACAGATCGACCTCATCGATGGCAAGGGCAGGGGCGTGATTGCCACCAAGCAGTTCTCCCGGGGCGAGTTTGTGGTAGAATACCACGGGGACCTCATCGAGATCACTGATGCTAAGAAGCGGGAGGCTCTGTATGCACAAGACCCCTCCACAGGCTGCTACATGTACTATTTTCAGTATCTGAGCAAAACCTACTGGTAAGCCCATTAGCGCACCACCTGCCTTTTCCCTACTCTGGTGGAGAGGACAGGCCACACAGCCAAAAGACACCAAGAGCATCCTGATTCTGTTCAGTTCTTGCCACCCTTTTTCAGAGGTGTTTCACAGCTCTGCAAGTTCCTACTTCCCCTTCTTAATACTTGGGCTCGGATGTATTCTGGATGCCATCTCATCAGACGAGATGCAGGTGTGGCCAAGGCACAGGAAAGCCTGTTGGGAGGCTTACCTGGCCTCTCCTGGGGCTTTCAGCCAGAGCAGCTCTAGAAATTGCCAACTGTTCCTTCTCCATATGGCCAGTGTAGTTGACTGTGTTTTGTTAACAGGCTTTATTTTTTAGAGCAGTTTTATGTTCCCAGCAAAACTAAGTGGGAGGTACAGAGAGTTCCCATGTGCCCTCTGCTCCCACATGTACACTGCTGCCCCCACTCAGCATTTTGGATTTTTACCCATTTATTTATTATGCATAACTCTATAGTTACCTCACATTGCTCCACAAAGATTCTTTTGCATTCCCATCTATTCCCACCCACACCTCAAATACCCCACACAGTGCTTCTATCTAGGCTCTCAAAGATAAATTTTTTCCCAAAAAAGTGGCAATAAATCCCACCAGAGTTGACAGCATGATTCTACCTGGAATCAAAAGCCTCTCTTACCAATTTAATCCTGTGTTGTCCTTCCTCCCTGCCAGCGTGGATGCAACAAGAGAGACAGATCGCCTGGGAAGACTGATCAATCACAGTAAATGTGGGAACTGCCAAACGAAACTGCATGACATCAATGGCGTGCCTCACCTCATCCTCATCGCGTCCCGCGACATTGAGGCTGGGGAGGAGCTCCTGTATGACTATGGGGACCGCAGCAGGGCTTCCATCGAAGCCTACCCCTGGCTGAAGCATTAATGCCCCACCCCTTTCCATGGACAAAGTGCCCTCAAAGGGAATTGATTTTTTTTTACACACTTAATCTTAGCAGATTACTTCAGATGTTTTTAAAAAGTATATTAAGATGCCTTTTCACTGTAGTATTTAAATATCTGTTACAGGTTTCCAAGGTGGACTTGAACAGATGGCCTTATATTACCAAAACTTTTATATTCTAGTTGTTTTGTACCTTTTTGCATACAACTCAAACGTTTGTGCTTCCCGTGCATGCAGTCAAAGACTCAGCACAGGTTTTAGAGGAAAGAGTGAACATGAACTAGGTTGGAGAACTGGGTGATTTCTCCTGCCTCCAGCTGAAGAGCTGGGACTGTCTCCGCACACCTGGCACTGAGTGTGGGCCGGTGTGAGGACAGCGCTGCCTCCCAGGGCCTGTATGGGATGTTCCTAAGCTCTTGTTTCCTTGACATCTCGACAGGCGCACCTTGAAGTGTATGAATATTTTTTAAAAAGGTTTCGCAGTAAGCTAGTCTTCCCCTCTGCTTTCTTGAAAGCTTACTGACCCAGTGGCCTGTGAGCATAGGCTGGGCCAAGATGTACTCTTCCACAGGCTGCCGCTTTCTGGGCACCTCGAAGCATCAGGGCGGGTAATCAGAGTAGATGTGGGCAGGGAAAGCATCGCTTACCGAGCCTTGCCAGGGCAGGGCTTCCCGAGACTGGGTTAATTCTTTATAGAAATGTGAACACTGAATTTATTTTAAGAAAATAAAAATCACAAAACAAAAAAGACAAAAAAAAGAAAAAACCACAGAAAACAACTTAACGTGTATATAGGTCTTGAAGTGAGTGAAGTGGCTACATTTTTCTTTTTTCTTTCTTTTTTTGGTGGGGGGGTTGTTTTTGTAGAAGAGATTTGAGATGGTACTCTATTCTAATCAAAAATAAAGTTTTGTAGTGGGACCAGAAATTACTTACCTAATTACCTATCACCCTACCCCCACCCCAACCTGAACCGATTCTGCTGGCTTGAAAGTTCCAGACCTGCTGTCAGGCTTTCTGTTTGTCAGACCACCTGGTGTCTTTCCCACAAAAATGCAGCCATAATAGGCATGTGAGCCTACAAGCCCTGAAACAAAGGGCCCCACCCCATCTGCTGGTGTACAAGGTAGACAGGCCCAGCAGCCCAGGGATGAGGCTAAAGTTCTTAACTCACAGCAGGAGTAGGTAGCTTCCTCCCACCAAAGGGGGACCCGTTCTCATAACCTGTAGTCTGGGGGTGCCGTGGCTCTGGAGCCATGACCTGGAGTCCCCCTGGTCCCAGGTAAATGAATAGAGACAGGTATGAGACCCTGTCAACCTTGATGCCCCCGAGCCCCGACCCCAGCCTTACATGATGGTGCTACCTAAGAAAGTCTTCCCACCCAACCCCCACCGGCCTGGTCAGTGGTCAGTGAATTGGACGAGGATCCGATGGGAGTACGTAGATGTGAGATAAAATGTCTTGGTTGTACCTGTTTGTGGTTTAGCTTTGTATTTAAAAAAAAAAAATTGAAAATTATTTGTCATCATAAAAATGAAACAAAAATTAAAATATTTATTGCCAGGCAGGCTACCTGTGTGTCTTTTTTAAAGGGTAGGGGTAGAAAAGAGTAGGGCTGGATTTTGTTTTATTCTACAAAAGGGTTATACACCTGTTGTTTTGGGGAATGTCCTGGGGACAGTTTATTCCTTTGTACAAATGGGGTTTTAGGGTACTAGAGAAGCCTGAAACTTAATGCATGCTGAACCCACCTTAGAATAATGGTTGGCATATGGTATAAATTTTAGCTGCAACAACTGTCATTGTTTCTAATGTATTAGGCTTGATCTTCAGGCAGGTGTTTCAGAATTCTCAGCTGCACCTGTCTTGTGATGGAAGCCCCTTGTACCAGTCCAGATCTGTCGCTGCCACACAGCCTCCATCTGCCCTTGATAGGCTGTTAATTCCCTCAGCCTCAAACACTGACAGATTGAACCGTGGATAGAGTCCTTGATTTACGGGCAAAAGATGTGGTTCCACCACCAGCTTTGAGCTATCTTCTAGGACAAATCACTTACCTCTCTGAAACCTGTCCATCACATGGGAATAGCCTCTGCCCACCTGCCATGCAGGGGTGTCTGGAGGATAGAGTCATTCCATGCTATTACATCTTCACCTTTGGGGGTGGTGTGCCTGATGGCTGAGAGTTGAGCCCTGGAACAGGATCTCTCTGGCCACTCAGCAGCTGTGTAACCCGGAAAGGTCACCTAACCCCCTGAGCACCACTTTCCTCTATACCATGAGGCTGTTCTGGTGCTCGGATAGGGTGATAGGATTAAATGGGTTTGTACCTGAAAAGCACTTGGAGTAGTACCTTACATACAGTAACCCTCAGTAATTACTGTTACCTATTATTATTAGGATTAAAAATGTGAGCTGTTTCTACCATTCACTGTTCACAAGTGCCCAAGGCTGACAAGTGCCTCCAAGCTCTGATATATAGTTGTATTTATTTATTTTTTAAAGACAATTACTACAGCAACCACTGCTCATGCCTTCCAAAATCTGGCTTGCAAACTTGCTTCTCAGCCTGTTCCTCCCATGCTGGGTTTGTAAATGGAAGCCCATGTGTGGGGTGCCTGTGAGCTCTGTTTTCCTGTGGTTACATCAGGTCTCAACCCCAGGAGAAATGTTCTCAAGACTTACCTCTTAGAATGCCCACCGTCTGATTTTACCAAAAGTAAAACATAAGCATTCTTTACTGTTACATTTTTGAGCCTCTCAGGATACACAGCCACCAGGGCTGTTTTAATTGACATTTCTCTCTGAGTGTTCTCTTGCTTTATCTATCCCCACGAGGGGGAGAGAGGGAGGTGAGCATTCCTAAGTCTGGAAATAAATGATCCATGTTATAAGAGGCTTATTGATAGCAACCCACATTGATCTGTCTGCTTCTAGACTTGATGGCCATCCTACAGCATGGAGATGAGGAAACAGAGGCAAGAATGGCACAGGTGTAGGGAGGTCAGCTGCCATGGGGCTCTGGGATGTTAGGCTGGTGCCGTAGAGGATAGATGTCAGAGCCGGACTTCAAACGTCAGTCCCAGGGTCCAGCACTGCTCTGCGGGCCTGCAAAGGACACAGCCCAACCCAACTCTGTCGTGTGCTCTCGCACCCCAGGGTGGTCTCTGTACACGGTGCTGCAGTCAGGAGTCATGGATTTGTTTCTGAGTTGGCTCTCACCTCCCAGGTGCAGAAATCTTTCCCCTCCCTTGCCTTTTAAGAGGGAAGCCCCCAGTGAGGGTTGCAGTGTCATATGGGGTCAGGAATCAGAAACCCCTGAGCTTCTGGACCAGATTCTTAAACGTTGCTGACTTTTTTTAGGAGGCAGAATGGCCGAAGCCTGGGATGTGGAGTTTGCACCTGGGTTCAAGTCCTACTTCTATCACTTTGGAACAGGGGCCTTGGACAAGTTTCCTAGTACCCCCTGCTGTAACCTTGGGTGCACCACGGGACTAACAAGGCCCATCCCATGGGGGTATGGTAGGACAGTGCATGGAAGGTACCTAACATGGTGGGAGCAAGGGGGGCAGGGAACTGTGTTCCTTACTCATGCAGCACTTTTTGGAGAACTGGGGCACATACAGCCTCACCGATAAGAACCCAGGTCTCAAAATCAGGCCTGAGTTTGCATCCTAGGTAGCTGCTGCCTACCTGCATGACCTTGTGTAAGATACTTTAATCTTGCTGAGTCTGGATTTCCAAATCTGAAACTGGGGGATGAATACCAGCCCCCATCTCCCAGAGATAAATGGGATGATCCATGTAGCGGGCGACACACATTCAGTAAGTGAGTGTTTTTTACTAAGACAGGTTCCCAGGATGATAAATATATATATACACTACCATGTATGTGTGTGTGTATATATACATATATATATATATGTTAACACTTCTACACATATACATACAGCTTACAGATTTGGAAACCCAGATTCCAAAAGGTTAAGATACCTATACAGGTACCTAACAGATCACTCTAAAACACTTACATAAAGTATAAAAGTCATTTTACTTTAATACAAAATCACATAAAGTCATGTTAGCAAAAAGATGAGATATTCACTAAATATCAGTGAAATCAGCACTGGAATGTCAATGCCACATTTCCTGTGTCCTCTTCCCCCTCCCTCTTTGGGCTGATGTATTTTGCTGCTATGCGGTAAAGATGTTATGTGTGGGACCAGATGAGGAGAATACATATCTGCACGCTGGAGGCCCCTCTGAACTGCTGAAGTGGGGCAAGTGGTGGGCCCTACTGTGCTTTCCCTCTGCTTCCTTGATTTCTTTGTGCTACTTCACCTGCTCTGGCCAAGCCCTCGGAGGGCATCCAGTTCTGCAGCCAGGGTGAAAGTGATCATGAGACAACCTCACCTTCTTCCTCCTCAAACGGTTTCGGTGGGGGCAGATGAGCAGGCACTGTGTGTACGGACCCGAGACAGCTCTGGAAGTCTTGGTGAGTTGTCTTCTCAAGTCTGAGAACCACTGCCTAAATTGGCCTGAGACCTATGGCTGCTTCCCTGATCGGAAAGAAAACCTGGGTGGAGAGAGAGAGAGACGTCAGACGGAACAAAGAGAATGAGACAGTCCCCTGCAAAATCTGTAAGCAGCTCTTGAAGGCCATTGTCTCAAACATTACTCAGACTCATTAGGGGCAGGTACTGTTCAGGAGCTTTCCATCTGTTAGCTCATTTCACACTTGATACAACTTGAGGTAAGAGCCATCAATGTCCCCATTTTATAGATGGGCAAATTGGCAGGGTTAAGTTACAGACCCAAGGTCACACAATATGTTGTGGAGCCAGGAATTGGACCCAGCACTGCCTTAACTACTGTGTTATGTTGAAAGGTGGTGCCCCACACCATTTTTTTCCCTCCAGGGTGTTTTATTGTAGAGGAAACAATAATTTCTCAATGTTACTTACCGTTAAAAACAGATCTTTACAATGAAGAAAGATTAATATGTAAGTTCTTCGATAAAATATATAAAGGTTTGAATATTGCAATACGAATTCTAAACTTTCTGTGTTTTTCCCCCTCACAGGCAAAATTTTGAAAAGGAAGAATGATATCTGGGGTTGATCACAAAGTACAATCTCAATACTATTTCCATCTTTGAGCAAGATGCAAAGATGGCTGGGGGGCTGATAAGTCAGTGGAGGGATATAGGCTCTTGCATCTTATCAAAGACAAACCCCTGGCACCACTTGCAGCCATGGCTTTGGCAAGCCCTTGACTAGCATTCGGACAGAGGCATGAGGGCTCAAGCCTTCTCTCCTGAACCAGTGCTGCTACCCCCAGCCCCCAGGTCCCCATCTTGGGAGGTGATCATCCTCTGCCCAGTCACTCCTGCCAGGACACTGGGGGTTGTTCTCAATTCCTTCCCCTTCTGCTGTATTTCGGTCATCATGCTTCAAATGTGTTCCTAATCCCATGTCTCATCTATACTGCCACCCCGGAGTGTGAGCCCATAGGATGAGCAGGACAGCCTTCCTGCCACCTCTACAATCCACTCACACAGTGGCCAGCATGACCGCGTCACAGTGCAGAGCTAAGTCATTCCACAGCTTAAACCCTTCCACGCTCCCACTGTCCTCAGAATAAAGTCGTCTTAGCATGATCTACTTCAGAAAGTCATTCATTCATTCCATTAGCCCAAGAAGCTTCTCTGACCATGAAAATGTGGCATCACGCTCATTAAACATATGCTCTCAAAGCAGCTCATGCATCGAACAAAGATTTTATTTTTGCCATGTCAGGCTCAAACTCTTAAGTCACAGAAAGAACTCTGCTAGAAAGGGCACAAAGAAACCAGTGGTTTAATGTCTTCTGGAAGCCTGTTACAATGGGATACTCAACCAATGAAAATGCTAAACACTTCCCAAGTCCACACACTGAGTCCGGTGGAGATGCTCTCATACACTCACACCTCAGGGGACCCTTCCTTGGACAAGAAACACTTCCCTTGGCCCTGCTTTGACTCCTTCCCCACCAGCCCCACGTCACAAAGCAGCCAGAGTGAGCTTTTACATGGAAATATGGTCATGTTACTCCCCAGCTTAAAACCCTCCGAAGTCTCCCCAGGGCATTTAGAATGAAGGCCAGAGTTCTCACTAGGACCCACCAGCCCTGAGTGACCAGACCCCTGGGCCTCTCTGACCTCTCCTCCACTCTCTCTACTGCTCCAGCCACCATGGTCTCTGCTCCCAAACTCTCTCCTGCCTCAGGCCTTTATATCGGGTGTTCCCTCCGCCAGGAATGCTCTTTCCTCAGGTCCTTATGGTCTTTCAGGGCTCATCTGAATGTCACCTCCTCATAGAGGCCTTCCAGGACTCCCCATATGTAAAGTAGCCCCAGTCAACCTCTCTCTCAGCACCCTATTATGGTCTCCACAGCATTTACGGCTATCTGAAACTGTCCTGTTAATACATTCCTTACTGGTTCACTCCCTGACTCCCTCTCCTAGAACATAAGCACTGTGAGGGCAGGGCCTTCATCTGGTTCCCTGAATTGCCAGCACCTAAAACAATGGCTGCACATGGTAGGCCCCAATAAACATTTGTGGAAGGAATTAATGAATTTGGTTTCCAGTGGTCTTGTCTGGCAAAGCGGATTTCATAAAGCCATCCCAGAAATTCTAGTAATACCACAGACCTCCGTGGCCTATAGTAGCAAGCTCCCTTGTCCTCTCGCTTCTGGCTGGCCTCAGCCAATGGAAGGCAACAGCAGAAGCTGGGAAGGGTGGAAGGAGAGAGAGGTGGGGGTATTTAGGTCCCTGCTCCCTCCCTGCCAGGCCTCAGTTCACTAGCTACTGTGTTCCTGAAGGCCACACTCTTGCCTGGCCCCTCTCCCCTTACTGCTCTCTCTGTCATCCCTCTGGTGTTGTTCTAGGGTGCTTCTCCATCCCTTGCTAGTTCCTTAACCCTGCTCACACATCTGTAACATGTCCCTTCTGAAGTCTTTTCAGTCACTCCTTTTGAATGTGCCCCGTGTTTCTGAATGCCAGGACCCTTGACTGACAGACCCATGGCCTGAAATTTCACTCCTGGTGTATACCCCTGGAAATTCACACATTAAGTCCATGAGAAGACATGAATAAGCACAGAATATTCATTGCAGCATTGTTTACAGAGGGGGATTGCCAAAGCACTCCGGGATTCCATCACTGGGAGTTAGTATTTAAAGGGCACAGAATTTCAGGGTGGGATGATGGAAAAGTTCTGGAAAGGATAGTGATAATGGCTGCACAGCATCATAAATGTGCTTAATGTGACTGAATTATACACTTAAAAATGGCTAAACAGTAAGTTTTATGTTATGCATATTTCATCATGTTTAAAAAAAATCATTTGAATTCAGTTTTCAAAGCCTAAAGGATCTTACCATGTGTGGGTTAAAGCAGTGCTGTCCAACAAGGTGGCCACTAGCTACACATAGCTTTTGAACCCTTGAAACATGGCTAGTCTTAACTGAAATGGACTGTGACTGTATATACACCAGATTTTAAGGGTTTACTATTTTTTTAAAAAGAATGTAAAATACCTCATTAATAATATTTTATAGTGATCACATGTTGAAATGACAATATTCTGGATATGTTGGGTTAATAAAATATATTATCAAAATTTTTAAATAAGTGTATAATAAAAAAGAAAAACAACAGTGATTAGTGGGAAAAAAACTAGGAAACCGAATGAGGTATTTATCATCAGTTATGTACAGAAAATACATCCACACAAGACAATATACAGTTCCTAGAACACACTGAATAACACATTATTATTATTATTATTATTATTAAATGAACTATAGTTTATACATATTATATTGATTTCAAGTTGAATACCATATGAATATGGCTGGGAGGAGGGGAGCTGGACAGCAGAATGGGAATGGGGGATGGGGACAAAAAAGAAAGAAAGAAAAACCAGGAAAAAAGGGATCTTGTGCCCACAATGGAGATTGTGTGCCATGAGCTGAGACTCAATAACTCAACCTTCTATTCCTGAGGTCAAAAAGGGGGAAAAAAAATTGTCTTCTCTTCTTGAAACAAAGGCATCTGAAACCTGCTCTGGAAGGTAACCCAGAATCTCTGACCCCTCAAAAATATTTCCCTGTGAAATGGGAGCCAGCAGAGTCCTTGTTATCAAGTCAATGCTATATCCCCAGCTCCCAGCACAATGGCTGGCACACAGTATCTACTCAGGGTGGGTTTGCTGATTGACTAATGACCAAATGAATGCAGGAAAACAAGGTCGCCTCAGCCATCTGCCAAGAGAAGCTCTCCCTCAGAGGTGGGGCTAACTGGGCAAGAGTGAAGTGTCAGCCCAGAGCCAAGGACGCAATGCAGCCTGCAACAGGGCTTTATTTGCATCGCACAGTTTTTATCTTTTAATTTAAATTATTTGCCAGCATTTGGAAATCAGATTCTATGAACAAATCTGGTTTCTTGGCTTCTCTTAAGAATTATAAGCTCTGGCAGCCTGTTGTCCCTCAGCCAGACAGACTGAGGGGCAAATGTCCCCCTATGCCACCTCACATCCCCGTCAGTCATCCGCATCAAGGACCTGGCCCTGAAGACATTTGAGTGTGAGATCCCTAACTGAGGCTGTTTCTCAGTTTCCATCCAAGAGGTGAGGGGCTGGTAAGCTGTCACCAGGCCAGACATTCTCAAAGCAACCAAGGCCAACAGTCTGTTTGCTTCCACGTGGGTGGAGGAAAGGCATGCCTAATTGTACTGACACCTGGCAACTGGGAAGGCACATCTCGAAGTGTGATCCAAGGTTTCTGCATATCAGTGTTGCCTGGGGAATTAGTGGAAAATCCAGATTCTGGGTTGTGTCCTAGAACCATTGCCTTGGTTTCTAAGAATATGAATTTTAAACAAGCACCCCACCCTGGTCTGAAGCTTAGCACCCGAAGAAACCAGGGATTAATGATGATGCATAAACATGAGAGGAGTGAGTACTCAAAGGAAACTGCATTACAGGTCCCAACACTATAAGACACAGGCTCCTTCAAAACTAGAGGTAAGACAGGTAATGAATGAATCAGGCCCTTAAACTCCAATAATTATTGTTATTTTTTGTTTTTGCTGTAATATTATTATTCTTCGGTTATTATATCATAGGGAGGCAGTAGAATGTAGAAGCTGGACTTCTTGGGTTCATTCTTGGGTTCAACCCCTGACTTCACTATTTATTATCTCAGGCATTACTTTACCTCTCAGTTTCACCACCTGTAAAATGGGAAAAATAATAGTTCCTACCTCACCGGGTCATTGTGAAGAATCATGAATTAAAACATGCTTAGTTTAGTAGAATTTATGCCTCATATCGAAAATTACCGAGTATCATAATTCTTCCAAGTGGTAAAGATACCTCAAGACAAATGCTGGGCATAGAAGCCACAGGGCATAAATCTGCAAAGAAGTAAAAAGCTAACCTTTTCAAACAATATTGCTTCTCTCTCACTTGCCAACTTTACATTTCCCTGTATGGCCCCGGAAAATGACTGGTTAGCCAGAGACAGGTAAGATTCCTCAAGGGAGGAACAACCTAAGACAGGCACAGTCGCAGGGGGGCCATCAGGTGAGAAATTGGGGATCAACTGAGGTGAGGCTTAGAACCTCACCCCCCACTGTTTTGAGAGAAATCTTTTGCATCCGTGGATGTTTTGTTGCCCTTGTCTAGTTTGGATTAATACTTAGTCTATAGGCACACACCTGATCATCTACATTTGCCTTCTTACAGCACTAAATTGTTTTCTACCTTTATCTTGCATCTACCTACCACTTCAGCATTTTATTAAAATAATAATAATAATAATAATAATAATAATAATAATAATAATAAGGGAGAGATGTGGGATTCACATATAAATCAAGTATAAAAATCAAATGAATAATCATATCTGACTTGATTGTTCATAGTTCATGATGCGTGATCAAAACCGAAAGTTTCTGTGGTATGACTGCCCTCGCACTGTTCACCATGTAAGAACTTATTCACTATGTAAGAACTTGTTCACCATGTAAGAACTTGTTCGTTATGCTTCAGAAGATTGGCGACTGTTGAGAATTAGGCTTGGGGTTGATTAATGATTGTGCATTGAGTCCCCTATACAGAATTTTACTGTTGTTAACAACTATTTGATCAATAAATGTGAGAGATGCCCTCTCAAAATATATATATATATATATATATATATATTATTCATGGATACATGAACATTTTAAAAAAAAAACATACTTAGACTACTGCCTGGCAGATACAACATACCAGCACTGAATTTTCCCATCAGCTGCAGCACCACCACGAGGAGGGTAGGACCTCCCTGTCCTATAGCTGGCCAGCCTCCTCTGGCCCCCCATCCTTCCTTCAGCAGTTATTTAGTGGTATCAGTGGGCAGCAAGATAACTTACAGCTTCCTTATGATGGTCCTCTCCTCCTTGTTGCTGCTGGCATTGCTGACCCTGGCAACCACAGCGTCCTTTTCTCTTCTTCCTCCTGGGCCTTCTCTTGGTGGAAGCAAGCCACTGGGAAAAAAGAGGACAAATGAATGCATTGCTTTACTGCAGACCTGTTACCTGTGCAGCTCTGAAAGTGAAGGGTCTTAATAATTATTAGTATATTAATAATATTATCACTGAAAGCTCTGGAGTCCAAGAGATTCTGACTCAGTGAGAATCTTCCCTCCACCTTTCCAATATTGATACCTCGTACTTCTTTTCTCTTGTCTAACTATGGGCTAGTACTTCAAGCTTCTCCACTTTCTAGGAATGTGACTATGAATAAATCTTCTAACATAAGCCTTGATTTCCTAACTGGAAAAATAAGGATAACAAAAGTATCTCCTAGAATTGACTGATTAAATGAGATTCATATGTGGCACCTGACATTCATTCAACAAATGTTTATTAAGGCACATATTACACAAGGGTCCTATGAACAAACAGGCAAAATGTCTTCTCTCATGCAATTCATATTCTAGTGGGGAAGGAAATAGTCAATAAACAAATAAGTAAAATAAAAATATAATAGTAAGTCAGACGGTGGTAAGAACTAGATTGACATTGATTGATAAGATATTGAGGACAAGTGACCAAGAGAGGACCAGGGTATTCCCTGGACTTGATGTAGAGAAGCTGAAGAAAACTGTTCTCTCTCACCTGCCCAACTGGGATTGCCAGTAGCTATGTTTCCAAAGACTCAGAGAAGGCTTGTCTGCGATACAAGAAAAGGAAGCCGACAAACAGAAGCAAAGAGGAAATAGGCACCCAGTCCCTGTTTCCAAACCCTGAGGCCTTAGTTGCAATTTTTCTTTATTTCTGAGAGCAGTTCCAGGAACCTTCCCAGCCATATAGGCCAGTAAATTCCCTTTTGTGCTTAAGCTAGTTTAAACTGAATTTCTGTCATTTGGCCCCAAAAGCAGCCTGACCACAACAAAGCATTTCAACGTATGACCCAGGACAGCTTGTTCTATCTGTTTAGGTACTTTGTTGCAGTACCTACCAGCAAATTTAAGACCATGGTATTTCCCTCTTGCTATGGATTGAATGTGTCCACCCTGAAAATTCATATGTTGAAGCCCTAACACCCATATGATGTTATCTGGAGATGGGGCCTTTGAGAGACAGTTGGGTTTAGATGAGGTCATAAGGGTAGGAGCCCCATGATGGGATTATTGCCTTTGTAAGAAGAGACACCTGAGGCTTGCACAGGCTTTCTGAGAGCCCCCTCACACTTTCCTTCTCCCTCCCTCCCTCTCCCCTTCTCCCTCCCTCTCTCTTCCCCACTCTCCCTCACGCCCCCCTCTCTCCCCGCCAAGTCAGGACACAGCAAGAAGCCAGCAGTCTGTAAGCCAGGAAGAGTCAGAACCAAACATGCTGGAAACTTGATCTTGGACTTCTAGCTTCTAGAATAGTGAGAAAAGAAATTTCTACTGTTGAAGCCACCCAGTCTATGGTATTCTGTTATGGCGGTCTGAACTGAGGCACTCCTTTAGGTGTGAGTGTCAGAGAGCAGAATTCATCCTTCTCTTTCCTTTGCAAAGAGGGAGCTCTTATTATTTAATATTATTACTTCTATTTTCATAATATATGTATTAAAATAATGTAAATGTTATTTAATACAAGGCATCATTTAAAAATTCTCTTTTCCCATTATCCATGGTTACATAACACCCTAAAATGTAGTGATTTAAAGCAATGATGATTTATGATTTCTCATGATGCTCCATTTCTTATGGTTGGCTTGGTCATTCTCCTTCTGGTCTAGTCCGGGGTTCTCAGGAGGCTGTATTCAGTTGGTGGATCAGCTGAGGGCTGGGCACAGCTGGGGCCCCTCTGTTCTACACGGAACCTCTCCCTGTGACTACCTTGAGCTTCCTCACAGCATGGTGGTCTCAAGGCAGCATCCCAAGACACAAAAATGGAGGCTGCAAGGCCTCTTTGAGAAAGAGGACTCCTCTGACCTAAAATCCAAAGAGTGTCACTTCCAGCACATTCCACTGGTCAGAGCAAGTCATAGGGCCACCCAGACTCCGGGGGAGGGAACACGGACTCTTATCTCTTGAGGAGAGGAGTGGAAAAGTCTCATTGCAAAGGTGTGCAGGATTGGAAAATTGTTGTAGCCACTTTGGAAACAGCCTACTACATCTGCCTTTAATTAAAAACTGTCATTAGTATGAGTTCGGGCCTCCAAATTGGTATAGTTGCTAAGAGAACACCTCAGCTGACATGCTGGTTTCTCCAGAGAACACAAGCAACTGAACAGAATCCTTGCTGTCCATGGGCCTATATCAGCTGGTCAGTGCATATCTGCTATTCTCTGGGAACTCAAAACTGGAAATAGTGTGTTGCTTTATTCACTAACAAGCTGCTCACAGCACCAGCAGTTTGGCAGTTCCTGCTGTTAACTACCTGTGTCTGAAGTACTTAACTGAGAGGAAGTCAGGTCTTTCCGTTAACATGATTTCAGCCTTGGCAGAAATGAAGACAATTAAATTGCTGTTGGCCGAATTCGGCCCTTTTGGATCTGGCTTCCTAGAAGAGTTTTATTGTATTGCCGCTCTCTTAATTATGTGACATTGAACCAATTTAAATAATAATATCACCTGGACTTTTGTTTTGTTTTCTTTTACACCAGGGTATATCCTTAATTCCAAATTTTCAGAATCTAAACAGGCCATGATAATTAAAAAGCACAAGCTCTGATGCCAGGCTGGCTGAGGTCATGTCTCACTGTTGCCACCAGCGGTCAGGAGACTTCAAGAAGGTACCTGACCTCTCCAGACCTTGATCTTGGGGATAACACTGCTTTAACTTACAGGCTTGCTGTGAACACTAATTGAAATGATGCCTGGGATACACTTAGCAGAGTGCCTGGCACATGGTTAGTATTGATAAATATTAGCTGGCACTGTGTGCTTATTTCCTTGGTCTTTCTTTCTTTTGCCTGTAAGGAAATCTGTTTGTTTAACTCAGTACTTCCCAGAGTTATTTGACCTCGGAGACCACCTTTCAAGAAATGCCTGTGTGAAGGAAAACATTCTGGGAAACAGTGGTGCAGATGAAAAAGCAAAGTCCAAATCTAATTATGTCAACAGCCTCCTTATTTTCTCCCTTGCTTTTCCTACAATCCTTCCCTACACACATTATTGTGATTTTTTGTAACTTTTCATTTTTATATAATTTCAAACTTACAGAAAAGTTGTAAGATCAGCACAAAGACTTCCCATATACTTACCCTGACCCCCCAATTGATTATCTATGTATCTGCCCACCTACCCACCCTTCCATCCATCATCTTCTGAACCATTTGAGAGTAAGTTTCCAACTTACTCCTAAATACTTGTGTGTATTTCCAGGGAACAAGGACATTCTCTTACATAACTAAATAGTTCAGTTATCAAAACCACCACATTGTCTTCTAAAATAGTACATCAGATCTTGTCATTCCCTTGGTTAAAACTTTCCAACGATTCTCATGACTCTTATTAGAATTAGTACTCTTTTCCGCAGCCAACAAGGCATCCTGCCCACTCTTTTCTTGACCATCCTCTATCCTGCATTCCCAGTTCCGCCAAGTCGGGTCTCAAATTGACCAAGCAGGTTCCCATCTCAAGGTCTTTACAATTCTAGCTCCATTTCTGCCCTACCAAATCTTTACCGGGTTGGAGGCTGCTTGTCATTCACCTCAAAGGGGTCTCCCCTGACCTCCCCATCTAAAACAGGCCCCTTCTCGCCTCCCTCTGTGCTTTGCTCCATCATGTTACCTTGTTTTATGTTCTTCAGAGTGTTCACCCCCATTATCCTGCATGTTCATTCCAGGCCTCCTGTTGATTGCCTCTCTTCCCCTAGACAAGCATGGACTTCCTCTTGTTCACTGCTATTTCCCCAGTGCCAGGAATAGTGCCTGGTGTACAGTCATTGAATGAACGTAAGAACAAATATGCAACATATGGAGGAATTCCAGGCAGGACCTGGCTCTCAGTGCAGAAGCCCCACCTCTTGTAGCACTGCAGCTCTTCCTGCACCACCAGCAGCTGAGACTTGAGTTTGTTGCGCTCCTGCAGCACATCCCTCAGCTCCTGCAGGGTGAAGCGTGGTCGGTTGGAATCTCTCAGGTCAATCACCATTTTGTCTGGTCCCAGGTTCACCTGTAGGAAAAGACACCACTTATACAGTTTCCCTCCTGAGGATGGACTGTCCATCCCAGAAAGGAAAGTCCTCTTGTTTTGCTACTCTCAGGGACCCTATGAGATGAGACGTTACCCATTGGAAGTATGTAGTTGACAGTAAGGAAGGAAAGGTTCTAAGACCATTCTCCAAGAAAAGAACCAGGGCTCCCTGGGCTGGCCGATTCCAGGGCTGGAACAGGGAGAGTACAAGATAGGCCTTCCAACTTGAACTGAATTACACCACTGGCTCTCCAGCTTGCTGGAGGCAGATTGTGGGACTTCTCTGCCTCCATAACCACATGAGCCAGTTCCTATAATAAATATCCTCTTATATCTATATCTTTATCTATATTTCCTATTCTGTTTCCCTGGAGAACTCTAATACAGGAGATAGTGGGGAGAATCTGTACCCTACAGCAGAATGCCATTTAATAAGGGTAGAGGTTGATATAGTTAACCTTAGCAATCATTGATTCAGGCAAGACTAATTAACAGATTAAAATCTTTAGGTGAAAGTGTTTTAGGCAACAGGTTATTTTACAAAGTTTCAAATTTTTCCCCAAAGTTTACTTGAATCTAACCATGAAGCAAAACTAGAACAAACTCAAATTGAAGGATATTCTACAAACCAAATGATACATAATCTTTAAAAATGACAAGGTTACAGTCAATAGTTCTGCAACATCTTTCTTTGCTGACAGTAGTAACTACACTAGTTGGGGCAAGGATTTAATAATACACATGACTGTTGAATCACCATTGTATAATTAAAACCAGTAATGTATATCAACTATACCTCAAAAAAAAATTTTTTTTAATGTCAAAGTCATGAAAGACAAGGAAAAGCTGAGGAACTGTTTCAGATTAAAGGTAATTAAAGAAGTATGTCCACTGGAGGTATTGTATAACCCTGGACTAGACCTACATCAGAAAAAAAAATGCTATGAAGGAGACATTATTGTGAATGTTGAATAAGGATGGTAATATTAGATCCTAATATTCTATCAACTTTTTCCCCCAAATTTGTTCATTTATTATAGTTTTGTAAGAGTATGTCTTAAGAGATACACACTGAAGTATTTAGGGTAAAGGATCCTAGTCTTTTACTAATCCTGTAACTAACAATGTCTGCTCAAATAACTGAACAAAACTATGAGTGAATTAATGACATATATACATAAATATTATTTTTGTATAGGTGAATATACATATATATATGTGTGTATATAAATATTTCAGTGTATATCTGAAAATACCTGAATACAACACTTGAATCAAGATGAAAGATGTACAGATGTTCATTGTACATATCTTGCAACTCATCCATAGCCTTGAAATTTTTTCAAACTGAAGTTAAAGCAAACATTTGAAAACAGCCAAAATGTCCATTAATAGAAGCTAATTAATGTCCATTTAAATGTCCATAAAAAGAAGTAAAATACAAAAGCAAAAATGAACAAATGGGACTATATCAAAATAAAAAGCTTCTTTACAGAAAAGGACACAATCAGTAGATCAAAAAGGCATCCTACAGTATGGGAGAATATATTCATAAATTCAGAAATATCCGATAAAGGGTTGATATCTAAAATACACAAAGAGCTCACGCACCTCGACAAACAAAAAGCAAATAATCCAATTAAAAATGGGCAGAGGATCTGAACAGACACTTCTCCAAAGAAGGAATTCAGATGGCAACAGGCACATGAAAAGATGCTCCACATTGCTAAGTATCAGATAAATGCAAATTAAAACCACAATGAGATATCACCTCACACCAGTTAGGATGGCCAACATCCAAAAGACAAACAACAACAAATGTTGGCGAGGTTGTGGAGAAAGGGGAACCTCCTACACTGCTGGTGGGAATGTAAACTAGTTCAACCATTATGGAAAGCTGTATAGAGGTTCCTCAAAAAACTCAAAAGAGAAATACCATTTGACCAGGGAATTCCACTCCTAGGAATTTACCCTAAGAATTCAGCATCCCAGTTTGAAAAAGACATATGCACTTCTATGTTTATCACAGCACTATTTACAATAGTCAGAAATGGAAGCAACCTAAGTGTCTATCAGTAGATGAATGGATAAAGAAGAGGTGGTACATATATACAATGGAATATTATTCAGCTATAAGAAGAAAAAAAATTCTACCGTTTGCAACAACATGGATGAAGCTAGAGGGTATAATGCTCAATGAAATAAGCCAGGCAGAGAAAGACAAGTACCAAATAATTTTACTCATCTGTGGAATATAAAAACAAAGAAACAACTGAAGGAACAAAATGGCAGTAGAATCACAGAACCCAAGAATGGACTAACAGTTACCAAAGGGAAAGGGACTGGGGAGAATGGGTGGGAAGGGAGGGATAAGGGGAAAAAGAGGCATTATGATTAGCACACATAATGTTGGGGGGGGGCACAGGGAAGGTAGTACAACACAGAGAACAAGTAGTGATTCCATAGCATCTTACTATGCTGATGGACCATGACTGTAATGGGGTATGTGGTGGGGACTTGATAATGGGGGAAATCTAGTAACCACAATGTTGGTCATGTAATTGTATATTGGTCATATCCCCCCAAAAAAAGAAGTTAAATAAACTCAGGCATGACCACACTCTGGAATATTCTACAGGCGATAAAGAGAATTAAGACACACTACACAGAGAAATGCAATAATGGCTACATGCCTCCTATGGGAAGGACAAGGATCAGTGCATTTGTTGTGAAGGCTGTGGGGAACAGGCAAATTCACTGAGTGCTGAGGGGGATTTCCTCAACCTCTTTGGGGTGCAACTTGGTAACTGGTAATACTTATCCAAAGTTCACATGCACTTTTCTTTTGACCCAGGGAACCCATTTCCTCTAGATACTCTCCTGCAGGGGCCCAATGGCATATGTCAGGGTTATTCGTTGTTGCCTGTGCAAACAGCAAATGACTGGAAGATAAATGTCTTGTGATAAGAGATTGGTTAAAGCAGAGATTCTAAATATTTTTGTGCCATGGACCCTTCTGGAAGCCTGGTATAGCCCAAGTGGATTCTTTCTCAGATCAAGGTTTTTAAATATATAAAAGAAAAGCCATAGGATTATAAGGAAACCAAGTAAGGGGAAAAACATATACTCATCAAAACCTTCTAAAAACAAAGTTATGATTAATATATTTGCTTCTTTATTAAATAACATGATCGAGCCACAGGTCTGATAAAATACTGAACAGCAACAAAATTTTGAGATATGTACTACACTGTGATATGAAAATATCTGTGATGATTATCACAGGGATTGTTAACATTCCTGTGGTTTGTCGTCTATGTTCAAAGTTGAAAAAAGTGATACACTTCAGTTGGAAGTTGTGAAAATAAAAATATAATTTTTTCCCCATGCAAATTCTCTTGGATTAGAATCATGATCCCCCTGGGAGGTTCCAAGAACACCAAATTTAGAATATTCAAGGTTGAACAACTAGTAATACTATACAATGAAAGTTTTCAAAAGCCATTAAAAGATGAGGAAGTTTTTTTTTTATTTTGTTATCATTAATCTACAATTATATGAAGAACATTATGTTTACTAGGCTCCCCCCTTCACCAAGTCCCCCCCACACACCCCATTACAGTCACTGTCCAGCAGTGTAATAAGATGCTGTAGAATCACTACTTGTCTTCACTGTGTTGTACAGCCCTCCCCATGCCCCCCACTATATTACACATGCTAATAATGCCCCCTTTCTTTTTCCCCGCCCTTATCCCTCAGAGGAAGTTTTTTATATTCTGATTTAGTAAACTTTCATGCTGTGTACAAAATGGGAAAATATATTCATATCTGCTCATGTTTGCATAAAGAAAGTATCTCTGGAAGGACACACAAGAATCTGATCATTCTAGTTTTTCCAGGGAGAGAAAGTGGGCAGCTAGGGGAGGAGAGAGGTGGGGAAGGAGATTTTTCACAGCAAACAACTTTTGTACCTTTTGAATTTTGAATTAAAAAATTTTTAAAAGATCTTATAACATTGTTATTTTTTTATTAAGGTATCATTGATATACACTCTTGTGAAGGTTTCACAAGAAAAACAATGTGGTTATTATATTCACCCTTATTATTGAGTCGCTCCCCATACACCATTGCAGTCACTGTCCATCAGTGTAGTTAAGATGCCACAAAGTCCCTATTTATCTTCTCTGAACTACACTGTCTTCCCCGTGGCCCCACACACACCGTGTGCACCAATCATGATACCCCACCACAATCCCCTTCTCCCTCCCCCTCCACCAGTCCTCCTCCACCCGTCCCCTTTGGTAACCACTAGTCCCTTCCTGGAGTCTGTGAGTCTGCTGCTGTTTTGTTCCTTCAGTTTTGCTTCATTGTTATACTCCACAAATGAGGGAAATCATTTGGTATTTGTCTTTCTCTGCCCGACTTGTTTCACTGAGCGTAATAACCTCTAGCTCCATCAAACGTTATTGCAAATTGTAGGATTTGTTTCTTTCTTATGGCTGAATAATATTCCATTGTGTATATGTACCACATCTTCTTTATCCATTCATCTACTGATGGATACTTAGGTTGCTCCATATCTTGGCTATTGTAAATAGTGCTGTGATAAACATAGGGGTGCATATGTCTTTTTCAAACTGGGCTGCTGAATTCTTAGGGTAAATTCCTAGGAGTGGAATTCCCGGGTCAAATGGTATTTCTATTTTTAGTTTTTTGAGGAACCTCCATATTGCTTTCCACAGTGGTTGAACTAGCTTACATTCCCACCAGCAGTGTATAAGGGTTCCCCTTTCTCCACATCCTTGCCAGCATTTGTTGTTTCTAGTCTTTTCTATGTTGGCCATCCTAACTAGTGTGGGTGATATCTCATTGTGGTTTTAATTTGCATTTCCCTGATGATTAGTGATGTGGAGCATCTTCTCATGTGCCTGTTGGCCATCTGAATTTCTTCTTTGGAGAAGTGTCTGTTCACATCCTCTGCTCATTTTTTAATAGGGTTATTTGCTTTTTGGGTGTTGAGGCGTGTAAGTTATTTATGTAATTTGGATGTTAATGCCTTGTTGGATATGTCATTTACAAATATATTCTCCCATATTGTAGGATGCCTTTTTTTTCTGCTGATGGTGTCCTTTGCTGTACAGAAGTTTTTTAGCATGATGTAGTCCCATTTGTTCATTTTTTATTTTGTTCCCCTTGCCCGAGGAGAAGTGTTCAGGTAAAAGTTGCTCATGTTTATATTCAAGAGATTTTTGCCTGTGTTTTCTTCTAAGTTTTATGGTTTCATGACTTACATTCAGGTCTTTGATCCATTTCAAGTTTACTTTTGTGTATGTTTCATTCTCTTACATGTAGCTGTCCAGTTTTGCTAACACCAGTTGTTGAAGAGGCTTTCATTTCCCCATTGTATATCCATGGCTCATTTATCGTATATCAATTGACCATAAATGCTTGGGTTTATATTGGGCTCCCTAGTCTGTTCCATTGGTCTATAGGTCTGTTCTTGTGCCAGTACCAAATTGTCTTGATTACTGTGGCTTTGTAGTAGAGCTTGAAGTCAGGGAGCTGAATTTAAAGTTTTAAAATAGGAAAAGAACTACCTCACACCCATTAGGATGGCTACTATAAACAAAATAGAAAGTAGCAAGTGTTGGTGAGTAGTTGGAAAAACTGGAACTCTTGTGCACTACCGGTAGAGATGTAAAATAGTGCAGTCACTATGGAAATCTGTATGGAAGATCCCTATAAAGTTAAAAATGTAATTATCATATGATCCACCAATTCTACTTTTGAATATACTCAAAAGCATTGAAACCAGTGTCTTAAAGAGATATTTATACATCCATGTTCAGAGCAGGAGTATTCACACTAGCCAAAGGGTGGAGGCAACCTAAGTGTCCATCATGGATGAGTGGATAAACAAAATGTGGTCTCTCCACACAATAGAATATTATTCAGCCTTTAGAAGGAAGGAAATTTTGGTATAACAACACAATGTGGTGAACCTTGAGGACATTATGTTAAGTGAAATAAGTCAGTGACAAAAGGACAAGTAGGATTCTACTCATATAAGTGCCTAGAATAGGCAAATTCACAGAGATAGAAAGCAGAACTGTAGTTACCAAAGGTTAAGGGGAAGTGGGAGAGGAAGTTAGTGTTTAATGGGGACAAAGTTTCAGTTTTGCAAGATGAAAAGAGTACTGGAAAGAATGGTGGTGGTGTTGCACAACAACGGAAATTCACTTAATGCCACTCTACTGTGCACTTAAAAATGGTTAACGGGGTAAATTTTATGTGTACTTTACAATTAAAATGATTTTTTAAAAAGAAAAGAGTAGCATATTTTTATGAACTGTCTAGTGGCACTAAAAATTCATTCTCATTCCCCACCCCTGTTCTTAAGACTGCAGTTTGGGAGGAAAATGTGCCATCTCATCTGCTGGCTGATAGAGCTTGTCCACTGGGCCCCATACGGGAAATCACCCAGCCCCTGTGCAGACCACACTGTTCATGGCCCATGGTGCGACTTCCTCCTTGTCCCTGATGTTGGAGGACAGGAAATGAACTCAGAATGTGAGCTGAGTGATGTTGGGCAAGTCATTCAACAACTCTTGAATCTCAAAAGCCAGACTACTAATTATGAAATTCAATCATCTCATATAGGATGGATACTAAAGTAGAGCTTTATCTACAAATACAAATGTCAATGAGACAAATGAATAGGCAAAATAAAAGTGCCCCAGGGAAACAAGCAAAAACCTTCCCTCTTCCCTGCGAATTTCAGGGACCCTGTTCTTGCTGTCCTTTCATGGCACACATCTCAGTTTGTGACCTTGTATTCTAGTTCTGGAGGTGTGTATGTCTTACCGTTGCCACTAGATGTGAGCTCATGAGGAGAGGGACCTAGTCTAGTTTACCTCCATGGCCCCAAGAGCCAGCACAGTGCAGTCAGTCACTAAATAGTACAACAAATAAAATAAAATGTCTATTTTAGTATGGAGTGGTTAAGAATAGCACCTCTGAACTCAAATCCTGCCTCCACCTCTTGCATAAATCCTTATACAAATTACCTAATTGTTCTGTCTTCATTTCTAAAAATGGATAAAACAATTGTGTGAGGATTAAACAATGATCCACTTAGAGCAGCCCTTCTTTTAAACTGTGGTTGGAGACCCACTAGTGAGTCATGGCATTAATTTAGTGAATTGCAGCAAGAATTTAGAAAACTAGAATAATAAAGTAGGACTATGTATCATGTTCAGGAAGGGTGGGTTAGGGTAAATTGTTTCTTGAAATTTCTGTTTCATCAATACTGGGTACTGATAGACAAGATACGCTTGCAAAATGAGGTATAACATACAGGAAAATGCTCTAATCTTGAGTTTATAGCTTATTTTTAACATATGTGCATACCCATGTAACCACACCCAGAGAGCTCCCTACACAATTCCCTACTGCTCCCTTCACTCTCCCCTCCTGGGGTTACCATCAATTTGTCTTCTATAAGTAAAGATTATTTTGCCTGTTCTTCAATTTCACATAAACATACAGTAGGCTCTCTTGTGTGCCCAGCATCTCTCTCTCAGTGAGCGTGGTCTGTGAGAGTCATCCACACAGTCGTGGATACCAGCACACTGTTCTTTTTCACTGTTGCCTAGTATTTCACTGTATGACTATACCCAGAGTTTAATAAATGCATTCCTCCATTACATTTGTACCAGTTTGACATAATTATGAATAAAGCTGCTTGAATATTCCTGTATGTGCCTTTTTGTGGTCATAAGCACTCATTTCTCTTTAGTTAAAATTCACTTCTTACTCCAGGTTGAATAATCTCAAAAGTGTGATGCCTGCACCAGTAGCACCCATCAGCACCACCTAAGAACTTATTGGAAATGCGGATTCTCAGGTCCCATTCCATACTCTGAAACTGTGGGCCCGGTACTCTGTGTTTCACGAACAATCCAGGTAATTCCAATTCAAGTTAAAGCTTGAGAATTCCTGCTCTAGGTCAAAAACGCAGGAAGTCGCTGGCTTAGAACATAGCACACGGCCCAGCGCACCTGGCAAGTGCTCAGTGTTAACCATCATATGACACCAACCTGAACACGGGACACCCGCAGCGACATGTTCTGAATGATAACCAGGTGGAGGATGAGGAGAGGAAAGGGGCCTCCCTGCCAGGGCCGCCGCTTCCCAACCCCTCGCACTCACCTCCGGACCGGCCGCCGCGCCCTCAGCCCGCAGCCCCTCCACCTCCTTCCTGAGGCTGTCCCTCTCCATCCGCAGCGCCTCCAGCGTCAGGTTGCCCTCATTCACCAGCGTCTCCAGCATCTCTAGGACGCGGACGACCTTGAACTGCAGCTGTGTCACCCGGGGGTCGCTGCCCAGGGCCATTAGCTCGCGGCCCATCACGTAGGAGATGTCATACACGTCCTCGGCGGTCAGCTGGAAGGGGCTCTTCCGCAGAGTCCCCTCCGGCCCAGCCTCGTCCCCCTCCTCCTCTTCCTCCCCTTCCTCCTCTCGAAAAGGGGGCTCCTCCATGGCTGCCCGGACCCCTGCAGCCTCGGGAGCTGCTTTCTCGGTGGCGTCCCCAGCCAACTTCCTCCACACACACAAAACTTTCCGCTGGGCGGAGGACGCGGCCTGCCCGGGCGGAGGGGTGGCCCCGAGCCGCCAACCAGCGCGGCAGAGGGGTGGCCCCGCGAGCAGGGCCGCGCGCGGCCGCTCTCAGGCCCCGGCGCCCGGAGCAGCGTCCCCGCCGAAGACCGAGTAGGAGGTGGGGCTGTGGTTTGGGGTGCGAAAAGGCAACGGAAAGGGGCGGCGGCCGCGAAGAGGAACGGAGAGGTTACGGGGTGACAGTGATTGCGCCCCCGCGGAGATGTCGCAAGCCGGGGAGGGGCAGCGGCCTGGGCTCCGCCTGTGGCAGCCGCGACCCACGCCGGTTTCCACAGAGACGGGGGCGGACTTTCCGAGGCCAGTTAGGGAAAGAGGGTGAAAAGTCCACAACTTTTTCCTGTCTTCATTCAAGCTTTGCAGCCATAGAATTTGCATTGTGCGGGAGGAAGACCCGGGCCTCGGGCCTCGGGTCTTCTGTGAAGCCAGCGGCAAGACAAAACAGCTGTTTGCTGGTGGCAGCGCGCTGGAGGCCAAAGGCCTGGGCTGCTCAAAGCTCCCGGGCCAACTGTGTCCAGGACCTGCGGGATCTGACTCTCAGCAAAATGGAGACTCCGCTCCGTGCAACTGGCAGACTCGTGGGCTCCTCCGCTTGACGAGCGCTGTAGCTTAGGCAAGTTCTTAACTCCTCTAAGCCTCAGTTTCCTCTCTGCAAGTAACAGCCCCTACGTGGAAGGGCTGCCTCCAGGAATGTATGAGATGAGGTTCTTAGATAATGTGTGTGACAAAAGGCACTTAGGAAGCGCTCAAAAAAATGTTAGCTGGATCTTACTACGCTGGTGGACAGTGACTAATGGAGTATGTGGGCGGGGGACTTGGTGATGGGGGGAGTCTAGTAAACATAATGTTCCTCATGTAATTGTAGATTAATGATACCAAAAAAAAAATGTTAGCTGGTATTTTTCATTCTCTCCCCTAACAAACATTGAGCATTTGTGCGAGACACTCAGCACATGGGTTGGGGTGGGAGGAGTAATAAGACAAAAATCAGTCTGCTTTGAAAATTATAAAGTATTCTGCAGATACACAGCGTTTGTATTCCTGAGAACATTAGCAGTGTGCGTTGCAAACCCAATTATTTTAGGTTTGACTAAAGGCTTGTAACAGCCAAAGCAGAAAACTCAGCAATGGAGCTTGTCCTCCCAGGAAGCTTTCTTTCAGGTAGATGCACCTGACTTTCTCCCCATCGAGATTCTAGCATCACAATGGAGAATGATGGAGAATGGACTAGGATAAAACAAGCAAAAAGCAAAGCAAACAAAACAGACACTATTTTCAGAGGGTCCGTGTTCTAATGATCAAAGTGAGTCTCTGAGCAAGGACTCAGTAATCCATAAATCACAAATGTGACAACACCTAGTGATTAAATCCTGAGATAAAATACTAGGCTTATCATAAATAAAATATTGTGTCCCCATATAGTAGAGTATTATTCAGCCTTCAAAAGGGACAAAGAAATAGAATACAGATCCCAGATATAAACTCTTGCATATGTAGTCAAATGAATTTCAACAAGGGTGCCAAGACCATTCACTGGACAAAGGACAGTCTTTCAACATTGGAAATTGAATGCCCACATGCAAAAGTATCAAGTTGGACACTTACCTTATACCATACTCAAACTGAATTAAAAATGGATCAAAGACCTAAACCTATAAAACTCTTAGAAGAAAACATAGGGGAAAAGCTTTATGTCACTGGATTTAGCAATGATTTCTTCAAAGGCACAGGTAACAAAGGAAACAAATAGAAAAACTGGACTATATCAACATTTAAAACTTGTGTGCATCAAAGACCACAACAGGGTGAAAAGGCAACCTAGAGAATAAGAGAAAATATTTGCAGATAATATTTAACAGGGAGTTAATATTCAGATTATATAAAGAACTCCTGTAACACAGTAACAACCCCCTGCCAAAAGCCCAGTTAAAAAATAGGCAAAGTAAAAGTAGATGCAAAATTCTTAGCAAGGTATTAGCAAACAGAATTTAGCACTATGTAAGAAGTGTTATTACATACCACGACCAACCAGAGTTTATTCCAGGGATGTAATGTTGGTTCAAAAAAGGCAATTGATATAACCACCATATTAACAGGCTCAAGAATCCACACACACACACACAAAACAAACAAACAAACAAACAAACAAACAAACAAAAAACTATTAGAGCTAGTAAATGGGCTCAAGGTTGGAGGTTACAAAATCAATATGGAAAAATCAACTGCATTCCTATACACTTTCAAGGAATAATCCGAAAATGAAATCAAGACAATTCCACTTAGAATGGCATAAAAAAGAGTAAGATACTTAGAAATAAATTTAACAAAAGCGGTACAAACTTGTACACTAAAAACTATAAAACATCATTGATAAAAATTAAAAATTTAAATAAATAGAATGACATCCCACGTTCATCAATTATAATACCTAATACTGTTAAGATGGCAATACTGTCCATTTTATACCTCTAACTGATCTATAGAATCAGCACAATCCCTATCAAAATCTGCACAGAAAAGAGTTAAGAGAACAGGCCTGAGAATGCTATTGTTTGAAAATCCTGCTTGCAAGTTTGGTCCTTTTACAATCTGGGAACTTGGATTTGGGGAGGGTCTCTACCATCCCAACTGACAAGAGTCACTTGCTGTGCCTGAACTTTTTGTACAAAAACATAGTTCACAGTGTACACCTGCTTTCCTCCTGGGAGCCTGGCATTTTGTTATGTGCTAGGCAGAAGGTGTCTGCAAGACCACCCTCAATAAAAACCTTTGGCTCATGGGGTTGATTAATGATTGTGCATTGAGTCCCCTATACAGAATTTTGTTGCTGTTAACAACCATTTGATCAATAAATATGAGAGATGCCCTCTCAAAAAAAAAAAAACCTTTGGCACAAAGTCTCTAATGAGTCTCCCTCGAAGATAATATTTCATATATGTCACAACTTGTTAAAACCTCATATTGTATGATTCCATCTATAGGAAAAATCCAGAATAGGCAAATCTAACAGAGCATCTACTACGTGCAGTCTGTAATGTCGAAGTCAACTAGGCTGTGGAGTTAAACAGTCTTTGACTTGAACATCACATTTGCTACCTGCTGGTACAGAAGTTTACTCAAATTCCCTAATCTCTCCAAATCCCCATTTCCTCACTGTGAACTAGGAAAAATAAAAGTATTCCCCAAGCTTGGTATGAGGACTAGATGAGACAATGCATGGGAAGTGCCTAACCCAGTGTTTTGCACATCGTAAGTTCAAATGAATGTTGGCTATTATTATAAAGTATTAATGAACTTAACTCTTAGACCCCTCAGAATTCAACAATCTGTTGATAGGTAATCATGACCCTTCTTTCTCCATTGGGAAATTATGAAAGCAAGTATGAATCACAAGGGAGCTTCTTAAAGTGGGCTCCCTGGACCAGCAGCAATGGTTATCACCTGGAAACTTTTTAGAAATGCAAATTTTTCACCCACTGAATCAGAAACTTTGGGGGTGGGACCCAGCAGTATGTATGTGTTTTAACAAGCCCTCTAGGTAATTCTGATGCACTCAAATTTGTAAAACAATGAGTGACAGCATAATGTTCAAAGGGTGGGTTCTAGACCAGACTACAAATTTCAAATCATGATTCATATCTTCTCACTTGTAAACTGTGTGATGTTAGGCAAGTAAATTAAGCCTCTACTCTGGGGCTCAGTTTTCCCAGCTGTAATATGGGAATAAGGATACAATCGACTTCATAAGATTATAGTGAAGAATGTTAGAACTGTTTGGCACATAGAAAGTGCTCAATAGATGTCAGCTATTATTAATATAAACTACTTTTGTCACCAAAATATGAAGTATAAAAAATGTCCCAAGGTCATATAATAATTATTTTGGAACATGATATGGAAAAATAGATCAGTAACACACATTGTTACTGATGTGTCTACAACATAGAACATGTCTACAACAAAACTTTTTTAAAAATCCCAATGATATGTCATTATACAAAGTTTTAAAAATAATTTCAAAAACACATTTCCCCTGAGATTTAAGACAGGCATGCAGCAGTATGCAGCTGCAAAACTGAAGTGCAAAAAGGAGCATAAAGTGAGGTCATGCCATACTCATGATTAAACAAACATGGGAAACAAGAGCAGTAGGTGGATCACACATAAAAAAAAATTAAACTGTAAATGTGGGGGCTAAGGTCCACCAGGATGAAAGTTCTATTAGCAAATATCTGATGGTCCTATTTTGGTACATCAAGCAGAGTAAATCTTAGACTCTTTTGAATATCTGTGGCATACGTATTTCCTGAGTGGCATACTTAACATGGCATCCTGTTCTCTAAATTATTTTCAGATCTTACCCCTTAAATCATGCATGGAAACTGCTAGGATTCTGGAGATTTTCCAGTTTGGCTTACAGGCCTGCAATCCTGGGTCAGTGATTTTATCTCTAGGAATGGAAGGTCTTTAGAAAAGAATCTAGTTGTAGGAAGGGTGGTGCCCAGGGCACTTGTTTTGAGTGTGTGTTTACATAAGAGCATAGTTTTTTTTTAAATTATTAATTTAATGTGAAATGTTTATTCAGGGTGGCAAGTGGGTGGGGGAGCATTAAAGGAGATTTCATTTCCGCGAGGAACTTAAGTCCTCCACCCTATGCTCCAGGCCTGGCCTTGATCCACCATGGAATGTAACAGTACACTTCTCGGTGCTGTTGAGAGGTTGCATTGAGCTTAGCCCAGTGCTTGGGCAGGTAATGCTAAATGTTTGCTTTAAGATTCCATTAGTGTGAAACTTCTACAGAAATCTCTAGGAGGGTAGATCTGCTTGGTTTGTAAAGTATTTTGTTATTAATTTTTAATTGTAGAGACCTGGCAGTCATGGAGATGCCTTTGTCAGATGAGCCCTCTAGGGGCCAACAAACATATGAAAAGATACTCCACATCACTAATGAGAGAAATGCAAATCAAAACAACAAGGATGTAACACCCATTAGGATAGCTACTGTTCAGATAAACAAAACAAAAATATAGAAAATAACAAGTGTTGGCAAAGATGTGGAAAAATTGGAACTCTTGTGCACTGTTGGTGTGAATGTAAAATGGTGCAGCCAGTTATAGAAAACAGTATAGCAGTTCCTCAAAAAAATTAAAGATAGAAAAACCATATGATCTAGAAATTCCACTTCTGGGTAAATATACAAAAGAATTGAAGGTAGGATCTGGAAAAAATACTTGAACACTCATGTTCACAGCACCATTATTCACACTAGTCAAAAGGTGGAAGCAACCCAAATGTCTGTCAACAGATGAATGGATAAGCAAACTGTGCTCCATCCATACAATGGACTATGATTCAGCTTTAAAAAGCAAGGAAATCCTGACACATGCTACAACATGGATGAACTTTGAGAGCATTCTGCTGGATGAAAGAAACCAGTCACAATTGTCCCTATTTGCAGATAACATGATACTGTACACAGAAAACCCTAAAGAAACCACCAAAAACTACTAGAACTAATAACTGAATACAGTAAAGTTGCAGGATACAAAATGATACACAGAAATCTGTTGCATACCTATATACTAACAATGAACTAGCAGAAAGAGAAATCAGAAAATAACTCCATTTACATTGCATCAAAAAGAATAAAATACCTAGGAATAAACCTAACCAAGAGGTGAAAGACCTATACTCTGAAAACAAGACACTCATGAGAGAAATTAAAGAAGATACCAACAAATGGAAATCTATCCCATGATCATGGGTAGGAAGAATTAATATTGTCAAAATGGCCATCTTGCCTAAAGCAATTTACAGATTCAATGCAATCCCTATCAAAATACCAACAGCATTCTTCAATGAACTAGAACAAATAGTTCTAAAATTCATGTGAAACCACAAAAGACCAAATAACTGAAGCAATCCTGAGGAACATGAACAAAGCTGGAGGATTACGCTCCCTGGCTTCAAGCTCTACTACAAAGCCACAGTAATCAAAACAATTTGGTACTGGCACAAGAACAGACCCATAGATCAATGGAATGGAATAAAGGGCCCAGATATAAACCCACACATATATGGTCAAATAATATATGATAAAGGAGCCGTGGATATACAATGGGGAAAAGACAGCCTCTTCAACAACTGGTGTTGGCAAAACTGGACAGCTATATGTAAGAGAATGAAACTGATTACTAACTCCATACACAAAAGTAAACTCGAAATGGATCAAAGACCTGAATGTAAGTCATGAAACCATAAAACTCTTAGAAGAAAACAGGCAAAAATCTCTCGAACATATAGCAAGAGCAACTTTTTCCTGGACACATCTCCTCAGTCAAGGGAAACAAAATAAAAAATGAAGAAGTGAGACTACATCAAAGTAAAAACTTTCTGTACAGCAAAGGACACTTTCAGCAGAACAAAAAGGCATCCTATGGTATGGTAGAATATATTCTTAAATGACTCAACTGATAAGGGGTTAACATCCAAAATATATAAAGAAGTCATATGCCTTAACACCCAAAAAACAAATAACACAATCAAAAAATGGTCAGAGTACCTGAACAGACACTTCTCCAAAGAAGAATTACAAATGGCCAACAGGCCTATGAAAAGATACCCCACATCCCTAATCATCAGGGAAACGCAAATTAAAACCACAATGAGATATCACCTCACATCAGTTAGGATGGCCAATATCCAAAAGACATGAGACAACAAATGCTGGTGAGGATGCAGAGAATAGGAACTCTCCTACACTCTTGGTGGGTCTGCAAATTGGTGCAACAGCTGTGGAATGCAGTATGGAGGTTCCTCAAAAAACTAAAAACAGAAATACAATTTGACCCAGTAATTCCACTCCTAGGAATTTACTCGAAGAAAATAAAATCCCTGATTTGAAAAGATACATGCACCCCTATATTTATCACCATGCTGTTTACAATAGCCAAGATATGGAAGCAACCTAAATGTCCATCATTGAATGGGTAAAGAAGATGTGGTACATATATACACAATAGAATGTTATTTAGTCATAAAAAGAAAAGAAATCATGCCATCTGCAACAACATGGATGGATCTAGAGGGTATTATGCTCAGTGAAATAAGCCAGGTGGAAAAAAACAAATACCATATGATTTCACTGATTTGTGGAATATAAAAACAAAGCAAAACAGAAGGAATAGAACAGCAGTAGACTCACAGACACTGAGAAGGGACTAGTGGTTACCAAAAGGAAGGGGTAGGGATAGGGGGTGGGGAGGGGGAAACGGAGGGAATACAAGGGCACAGTAATTCTCAATCACAGTATAAGTCGATCATAGGGACTGTTAAACCACTGTGATGTACATTTGAACCCAAGATACGATTGTATATTAACGATACTTTAAAAAAGAAAGAAAGAGCCACCATCCAAAAGACAAACAGCAACAAATGTTGGCGGGGATGCGGAGAAAGGGGAACCCTCCTTCACTGCTGGTGGGAATGCAAATTAGTTCAACCATTGTGGAAAGCAATATGGAGGTTCCTCAAAAAGCTCAAAATAGAAATACCATTTGACCCAGGAATTCCACTTCTAGGAATTTACCCTAAGAATGCAGCAGCCCAGTTTGAAAAAGACAGATGCACCCCTATGTTTATCACAGCATTATTTACAGTAGTCAAGAAAAGAAAGCAACCTAAGTGTCCATCAATAGATGAATGGATAAAGAAGATGTGGTACATATACACAATGGAATATTATTCAGCCATAAGAAGAAAACAAATCCTACCATTTCCAACAACATGGATGGAGCTAGAGGGTAATATGCTCAGTGAAATAAGCCAGGTGGAGAAAGACAAGTACCAAATGATTTCACTCATATGTGGAGTATAAGAACAAAGGAAAACTGAAGGAACAAAACAGCAGCAGAATCACAGAACCCAAGAATGGACTAACGGTTACCAAAGGGAAAGGGACTGGGCAGGAGGGATGGGAAGGGAGGGATAAGGGCAGGGAAAAAGAAAGGGGGCCTTACGATAAGCATGTATAATGTGGGGGGTGCATAGGGAGGGCTGTGCAACACAGAGAAGACAAGTAGTGGGTCTACAGCATCTTACTATGCTGATGGACAGTGACTGTAATGGGGTTTGCGGGGAGGGACTTGGTGAAAGGGGAGTCTAGTAACCATAATGTTCTTCATGCAATTGTAGATTAATGATACTAAAATGAATTTAAAAAGAAGGAAAGAAAGAAACCAGTGACAAACAGACAAATACTGTATGATTCCACTTGTATGAGATGCCTAGAGAAGTCAGATTCATAGAGACAAGAGAGTAGAACAGTGGGTGCCAGGGGCTGGAGGGAGGGCAGCATAGGGAGTTGCTGTTACTTGGTACAGAGTTTCAATTTTGCAAGATTGCTTCCAATATATATACTTACAATTTAGAGAATGCTTATGCAGCGTGAATATACTTTAACTGAACTGTACACTTGGAAATGATTAAGATGGTAGTTTCATGTTCTGTTATTTATTTTTTAGTAAGGTATCATTGCTATACAATCTTATGAAGGTTTTCACATGATCAATATTGTGGTTACATTCACCCATATTATCAAGTCTCCCCACACACACCCCATTGTAGTCATGATCCATCAGTGTAGTAAGATGCTACAGAGTCACTACTTGTCTTCTCTGTGCTATACTGACTACCCTGTGACCCCCTACATTATGTATGCTAATCATAATACCTCTTAGTCCCCTTCTCCCTCCCTCCCCACCCACCCACCCCACCCTCTTTTCCTTTGGTAACTGCTAGTCCCTTCTTGGAGACTGTGAGTCTGCTGCTGTTTTGTTCCTTCAGTTTTGCTTTGTTGTTATACTCCACAAATGAGTGAAATCATTTGGTACTTGTTTTCTCCACCTGACTTATTTCACTGAGCATAATACCCTCCAACTCCAGTGTTCTTGCAAATGGTAGGATTTATTTTCTTTTTATGGCTGAATAATATTCCACTGTGTATATGTACCATTTCTTCTTTATCCAGTTATCTATTGATGTACACTTAGGTTGTTTCCATGTCTTGGCTATTGTAAATAGTGCTACAATAAACATAGGGGTGCATATGTCTTTTTGAATCTGGGATCTTGTTTTCTTTAGGTAAATTCCTAGGAATGGAATTACTGGGTCAAATGGTATTTATTTTTGCTTTTTTGAGGAACCTCCATATTGTTTTCCACAATGGCTGAACTAATTTACATTCCCACCAACAGTGTAGGAGGGTTCCCCTTTCTCTGCATCCTCGCCAGCATTGTTGTCTCCATCTTTTGAATGTTGGCCATCCTAACTGGTGTGAGGGGATATCTCATTGTGGTTTTAATTTGCAACGTTCTGTGTTTTAGCACAAACAACAATAAAAAAAGAGCAGAACTTGCTGGTCGGTGTGAGGGATGCAGTTTAACTGACAACCTCCAGCCTACAACCTCCAGCTGCAGCACTTGGATTCTGCTGCAGCAATCTTGTTCAGGACACACTTTTCCCAGGAGCTATGGGTTGATGACTGAGAATATGAGGGATACTAGGACCAGGGCATTTCTGTCTAAAAAGGGGCAACCCTAGTGGACAAACATATTGGACAGTAACAGTGCATTCTAGACTTTCATGTGAACACATAGTACTCTCACACACTATAGCTTTGGGAGTAAGGGGGTTCCCTCCATGGCCAAGTTCCTTATGAATCTGCTGAAACCGAAGGAGAACAAGGATAAGGGCAGATTAGGAGAAAGGGTTCTTATTGCTCACAGCTCGCTTGGATTTCCTGGCCAGACCCCGCTAAATCTGTCTCCTAACTCCCTGGAGCATGCTCCCTTCCCCCATCTGCCCCTTCTGGGAGGAACCCCTACCAAGAACAGATGGGAGGAGAGAATGGCAGTTTTCTCTCTACTCCTTCCCCTCAGTGGGGGCCTCCTGCAGTGGCCTACAGATATGAAAATAGGGCGGGAAATTCTGGGTGCATGCTTCCATTTACCTCTGTGGATAGAATGAGAGTTCCTCTGGTCAAGAGTCTCACCTGGCCATGGTTGACTAGCTCACTGCACACTTGTGGGCACTACATGGCTGTTGACTCTATATAAAGAACTCTGCCCAGTGCTCTGGGCGCAACACGGTGGCAGGGCCACAAGGCTGCACGAGAGCAGAGCAGAGGCTGGAGTGGTGGCAGCGCCAAGGACAGAGGCCCAGAGGACGGCTGTGTGGGACGACTGTGCGGGACAGCTGTGCAGGCAGACAGGCCTAGAGGATGGCTGTGTGGACAGAGGGGCCCAGAGGCAGAGACCGGCTTGCTGCATTACAGGCTTGCTCTGAGTGAATGAGATTCTAGTGACTGACCTGCCACCTGGAAATAAAGCTGGGTATAACCCTTTCACCCCAAAGAGCATTCTGTGGTCAATTTTCTTTGGTCACATTGAATCCATAGTGAACTTGCCCGGGGCTGAAACCCATTGGCAAGACAACCTCACACACACACGCGCACACACACACACACATTTACATTTTACTGAGGTATAACATCCTTATACCTTAAGGTGCACAAATCTTAAGTATACATTGTTTTTTTATGGATGTTGAATTTTATTTAATTTTTTTGGGTACATATTGAGATGATTACATAGTGTTGAATTACATAAGTAAGATTTCCATGGTGAACCACTCCTGTGGTAAAATCCATGTTGATCACCAAATTGTATTTGATTCCTTTATATTTGGGATTTTTGCAACTATGCTAGTGGACAAGATTTTTTTAAGTGAAAGTATAGTTGATATATTAGTTTCAGGTGTACAACACAGCTATTTGACAATTACATACATTACAAAACGCGCATCATGATAAATGTGTTTAGCATCTGCCATCAAAGTCATTACATTATTGACTATATTTAAGTATACACCTTGATGAATTTTTTCATAAATATATAATCCTAGAGCCACCATCAAGATAAAGATATAAAACATTCCAGCACCCACAAGGCTCCCTCACGCCCTTTCCCAATGAACAGCACCCTCCATAGAACACCTCTATTTTGACCATTATCATCATTGGTTGGTTTTGCCTATCCTAGAATTTCCTGTAAATGGAAACATACAAGTACAAGAATGTATACTGTTTGGAGTCCAGCTTCTTTGCTCATCATTACATCTGAGAGGTTCAACCATGCTATTTAGTGTAGTGGTAGTTTCTCCTTTTTTATTTCTAAATATACACACCCAAATGTATTTAATGAACTTTAAATTTTAGGACAGTTTTAGATTAGAGAAAAACTGGGAATATAGTACACATACCCAGTTTCCCCTATTATTACATCAGTATGGTACATTCATTACAATTAATTAACTAATTATCAATACATTAACTGAAGTCTACACTTTATTTACATTTCCCCAGTTTTTGCCTAATGTCCCTTTCCATTCTGGACACCACATTACATTTAATCGCCATACTTCCTCAGGCTCCTCTCAGTTGTAACAGTTCCTAATTTTCCTTGTTTTTCATGATCTTGATAGTTTCGAGAAGTACTGGTCATCTATTTTGTTAGAATGTTCCTTGGGGTCTATCTGATGTTTTCCTCATGATTAGACTGGGGTTATGGGTTTTGGGGAGGAACACAATAGAGGTAAAATTTTGTTGGTTTCTCCACTGTGAAGTACTCCTCCCTCCCCCCTTTCAATACTGTCCTCTTTGGAAGGAAGTCACTATGCCTAGCTGGGGACTTCTGCCCCTCCTTCTTGAGAGAGGATTTAACTACATGAATTATTTAATTCCACATGAGAGATTAGTCTCCTCTACCCAGTTAATTTACTTAATATTTATTTATATCAGTATAGACTCATGGACATTTATTTTATATTTTGGCTTATAATCTAATGCTACTTTATTTTGTTGCTCAAATTGTTCTGTTTTGGCCATTGGGAGCCTTCAATTGGCTCTGGCATCCCTTTGACATCATCATCACTGGTGAGGTTTTTTGTCTTTAGTACTTCTTTACTTTCTGGCACTACAAGTATTCCAAGCTCATCTTCTATATTTCTTGCCTCAGTTCTAGAATTAGCTATTTCTCTAAGGAGTACTGGTTACTTTCATTAGAGAATGGTATTAGAAACCAAGATCTGGGTGCTAGGTTGCACTCGTTACTACTGGAGTGCACACACATATTTAACAAAACTTTTACTGTGGTTAAATTATACATAACATAAAATTTGCCATTTTAACATTCTTGAGATTAGTTCAGTGACATTAAATACATTCACAACGTTGTGTAAATATCACCACCATCTCCAGAACTTTTTCATCACCCCGAAAAGAACCTCTGCACCCATAGACACTAACTCCCCACCCACCCACACCCAACCAGTATTCTATTTTCTGTCTCTGTGAATTTGACTATTCTAGATCTCTTATGTAAGTGGAATCATACAATATTTGTCCTTTTGTGCGGGTTATTTCACTTAGCATACTGTCCTCCAGATTCATCCACTGTTCAATTACCAGAACTTACTTCCTTTTTAAAACTAAATAATATCTCATTGCATGTATATGCTGCACACACATATTAAGTAAAATTTTAAACTACAGATATTGTTCATATTTCACTCAATAATATACTTCTATTAATATTTTAAGAAAAGTACTATAATAGAACCTATCTTTTGCCTATATAATAAAGATTCAATAAAGACTAGGTACCAGTAATACATTCTTAGCAATTAGAGATAAGCTTACCTTCTATAAAAGATTAGAAGGAAAATGAGATCAGTTGTTTGCAGAAATCACCCGCTCAAAGATTAATCAGAACATGAGTGGCTGAAGAACATCACAACACATACGTCATCAAATTTAAGAACCGTTGTATCAACAAATTTCAAGTTGTAACACAATCAAGTCGTAATCTACCCGAATATTTTGACCTATCAAAAAAGAAACGTTTAACAGTCAGAAAATGCATCCATCCATCCTTTCTCTAAGTATTGACCACATGGTTCTCTACCGTTCACGCCCAAATTTTAAATCTGGGCTTTTAAACCTTGCCTCTAACGTCAGGGTCCTTCAGTACGCATCCCAAATCATGGGCAGACTTGCAAAAAGTGCCAATTTCCAGAGATCCAGAGGTCATAGATCCCGGAGGGGACCAGGAAATGGCATTCTAACAAGCAATTCTAAAGTCCAAGGCGCCAAGCTCATTTTGAAAAACTGTTTTGCTTGTGGGTAAAGGAAATTTTTTAAATCTGGGGGTTGGGAGAACGTACACAATTTTGCGGAAACCGGCATTCGCATTTTCTAGGGAAACCATGATACAATCAGATTCTCAAAGTGAGTCTAAAAACTGCAGTTGCCACCGTGCGGAAAGATCCCTTAGCTACGGAGAGACTCAGCTGTTCCCACACAATTAACTGCACATTCGATAGTCTTTCAATTCGATTGTTCAATTTAGCAGTTTTGGTCTTCGTGCAAAAAGTTAGAAAAAAGAAAAGCTCATTTTCTTCGAGACGATATGCCCTCAAGGCTCAAGGCGAGTGGTTAAATTTCTTAAAAAAAACAAAAAACAAAAAACAAAAAACTGCGCCTGTGACGAATCTGCTTCTTTCAATGTAAAGGTCCGCTTAGGTGGGCAAGTGACTCGTCAGTCGCTTCGAGTCCAGCGTCCGTCTCCGCGGGAAAAGGACCCGAGCTTTGGTGAGGCGAGTGGGGGCGGTTTGCCGCGCGCAGGGCCCACCCTGGCGAGAAGGACAAGGGCATTCGGCCCGGAGTGTGTGTCCGCTGGTGTGTGGGCCCCCATATTGAAACCTGGCAACGGGGGAGAACTTTCGGGGTTGTATTGCGGGGAGCTGGGTCGATAGCTAGGATGGGAAAGATTGGCCCCCTCCGCCTTGCGGTCACCCAGAAGGTGAGGGGTCTAGGGAGCCTGCCTGGAGGGTCGGCGGCCAAGGCAGTACCGCGGTGCTGCTGGTCATTGGGAGTATTGGCTTTCCCACTGAGACCCACTTTAGCGCCCACGGCGCCACTGCGCATGCTCTGGAGGGCTCTTTGGGCCAAATTCAGTTTTGTTGCCCACTTGGGTGGGAAGAGCGGGGATGTCCTAGCTGCAGAGTTGGTAAGGAGAGGCGTGCCTTGTTTGTTTATTTAATAATAATATCCTTTATTTTTACAATAATTATAATTATAAAGCGCTTTCATAGAGTGACAGCTACATATTACACCCGATGTAAATTGTGCCTAATAATTTGAATAAATTTAAATCAAGATAGGACTAGGTCTTAAACCTGACGTTATGACTCCCCATCCAGTTCTCTTACACTTTCCACACTTTTGTCTCTAATGGTTAACTGCCTATTTACCTCCACCCCCTCCATTCATCTCTCACATATCATCCCCGTTTATGATATTATGACATGAATCAAAGTACCCAAAGAATTTATGGGAATTTCAACATAATGCTGCAACAGAAGAGATTAACGAGAAAGAATATACATTCTTTGCAAGTGCAGGCAAAACAGTTATCCCAGTTACTAATTTCTACACCTAGAAATTAATGAGAAGCCATGAAATCCGCTGTTCTTTTGGCATTTAGTATTGATAGAATCGTACAGATGATGGAGATAACAGAAAATCCATGCTTATCTCTTTGTATTTCTCTTCAGGTTGTAAATTGAAGAACTCTTAAAGCTTTCAACAGGAGCTTTATGTACAATAGCAGTTTTATTTGGTGGATCTTTGTGTCCTTTTCCTGTAGAATAAGGAAGGGATTCCTTGGGGTGTCTCAGCTTCAAAACCCAGAATCCTGGTGGGGTTTTTTTCTATCCCATCTCTTAAGTTTGGTATTTTATGATAGGCATCCAAAGAAAGAGTTAAGAGCTTAAGTTCTGGAGTCAGAAAAGCCCTTGATTCTAACTCCCTGGCTGGACTACTTAGCTTTGTGATTTGGGGCAAAAAACAACCACTTTGCATCTCACATTCCTCATCTGAAACAGCAATAAGAGAACTTACGTCCTTGTAGTGTTCACAGATGGGGCATGTTAAATGCTTAGCACAGTGCCTCGCACCTCCAAAGTGTTCAGTAGTTAAACCTAATTATTATGGTCCTTGTTTTTCCCCCCTGTAACCCTGTAAATGGAGGTTGGGAGTAAGATCTAGAATTTCAAGGCCCATACAATGGAATCAATACAGAGACTACTAGAGCAGGGAGTGAGAGTCAGACAACATAGCACTTTCTCATTTTTTTTCACGTGGAGAAATTCCAGCCAGAGAGAGAAAAGACACAAAGTGAGTTAGAGGCAGAGCCCAGACTGGGATGCAGTTGTCTCCCTCCAGCTGTTAATAACTTTTCACTACTAAGGCTACCAAAGAGGAGTCTCCTCCAGAGTTGCTTATTAATGACACACATATGCCCTCCTTTTACAATTTGGTGGCAGACAGCATGATGTCCTGCCTCTCAGCTCTCAATAAAGTTGTCCTTTTTGTCTGATTTGGAAAAAAAGTCAGTGAATTTTTTACTGAAGTTGTTTCAGCTGCCCAGTATTTAACAGGAAGTGTCCTAGAATCTGGAGATAAAGTGAGGCAGACACTAGATTGAAGTGCTTACTGTGTGTTGGCCAGAATGTGATCATGGGAGGTTGTAAGGAAGAGAATAGTCCCAGGAGAGGAAATTGCACCAGGAAAGCATGGAGCTGGGGAATTAGGGCACATTCAAGGAATGAGAAATAATCCTGGGCAAAAGAGGTTTTGCAGTTGGGATATGGTGAGAAGGTAAGCGAGGCTCAGAGGTCCTGAGTGCCATGCCATCGGTTTGGATTTTATTCTGTAGGTGTTTGGCTTTTTTACTGAGGAAAAAAAATTCCACAGTGCACTCCCATAAACAGTCACTCCCCTCTATATAACCCATCAACTGAAAAACAAAAGCAAAAAGATTCTTGAGGAAAATCTGCAAAAGAGGGGAAAAATTATAAATATTTTAATAAATATCACAGAAAGATGCTATTAGGAGTGAGGATTACCATATAAATTCAACACAGCCTGTTTTTTAAATAATACATTTCAGCACTGGCTTTAAAGCTTTACATGAGCATTAGCCATGTCTGAAGTGTTGGCAAGCACTGTATTATACCAGCAGATGCATGTCAATCTGTCTTCATGTATCAGCCTCTCCTCTGAACTTTCCCACCATCTATCAATAAAAATGTACCATGTATCAGAATGAATGACAATTGCAGTGTGCTTGCTGGGCTAAAATTACCATTGCAAGAAATTCTCATGCTCCAAGGTATAAATGGATTATCAGCTAGGAAATTGGCAAGAAATCCCATATTCCTTTTGAACCAAAGAGCTTGCTGCTGGGTCACTGTAGTTTTAGTTCTGCTACATGAGACAGATGCAAAATGCTGCATCCAAGCTTCATTTTACCTTATAGTTTTGTTTTTAAAATAGTTCTTATCTTTTAGTGACACATACTGTAATATCTGCATATGACCATGTAATATCTGAGATGTCTTTCAATGTAGCCCAGGAGCAGGGACTGAGGGGACACCGATGAAACAAGACTGGCCACATGTTGGTCACAGTGGCAGTCGGCTGAGGGTTATGCCATTTTCTACAGTGGTACATGTTTGAAAATCTTGCTAGTAAAGAGTTTTAAAAAACACAATTTCCATAGCAGTTCTCAGTCTGGTTTTCCTGTGACCATTTTAAAGTCTCTGAAAGGCGAGCCTGGATTTTGATGTGTTGCCGAGTTATAAACGCAGTTGGTAAGTGCCCTGCCATGGATAAGATGGGTGACCAAGCATGTTGCCATCTGCTGCTTCCTGGGAAGGAGGGTGGGGGGTTGGGTAAGAGCATCTCAGAGTCCCACTGCCTGGCTTTCATGCTGTCTCCCCTGCTTTCTAGCTGGGAGACCTCAGCCTCTGGGAATCTGCTTCTTTCCCTTTTGAAGAAAGGATGAAATAGCAAGTACTTCCTGGGGCTGTTGTAATGATTAAATGAATGGTTCATAGTAGGTGCTACCTAAATACTTGCTATGCTCCTTCCCAGAACATGAATGATTGGATGCCCATTGCCAAGGAGTATGACCCGCTTAAAGCTGGCAGCATTGATGGCACTGATGAAGACCCCCATGATCGTGCAGTCTGGAGGGCAATGTTGTCACGATACACACCCAACAAAGGTGTCACAGGAGACCCCCTCCTCACCCTGTTTGTGGCAAGACTAAACCTGCAGACCAAAGAGGAGAAGTTAAAGGAAGTGTTTTCCCGCTATGGGGATATCCGGCGACTTCGGCTGGTGAGGGACTTGGTCACTGGCTTTTCGAAGGGCTATGCCTTCATCGAATACAAAGAAGAGCGGTCTCTGATCAAAGCTTACCGAGATGCAGACGGCCTGGTTATTGACCAACATGAGATATTTGTGGACTATGAACTGGAAAGAACTCTCAAAGGGTGGATTCCCCGACGACTCGGAGGAGGTCTGGGAGGGAAAAAAGAATCTGGGCAGCTGAGATTTGGGGGGCGGGATCGGCCTTTTCGAAAACCCATTAATTTATCAGTTGTTAAAAATGACCAATATAGAGAGGGACGAAGGGAAAAGAGGGAGCGATCTCGATCCCGAGAAAGACACTGGGACTCGAGGACAAGGGACCGAAACCATGACCGGGGCCGGAAGAGATGGCAGGAAAGAGAGCCTGCCAGAGTGTGGCCTGAAAGTGACTGGGAGAGAGAGAGAAACTTCAGAGACGACAGGGCCAAGGGGAGGGAGAAGAGGGACAGAAGTAAGTAGAGGTTCACCATCACCACCAGACTCCCAACGAAGATACATAGTAAGTACACACACACACACAGACCTGCATTGCCTTTATATGAAGCATAAGTTCAATGCTTGAATAAAACTGATAATGGGTTTTAGAGTAAGTTTTCTTTCCAGTCTGGAGCCCAGGTTCAAGCTGAACACGCTGGTATTGCAAATTTCTCTTCATCTTGTGTTCTAAGCTTATTAAATAAGTTCATGTTATTTAATAAATTTGAGAAACAATTTTGTACTTGCCAGCATCTGTACTGAAGGACATGTGTAAGGGGCCATCGTTCTCATTTAATTTGCTAGTAGAGAATTTGTTTGTTTTGAGAATTTGATTTTGTGCCATCTATTGGAAATGACCATTTTGAGGGCTTGGCTTTCCTTTTTTGGTGAGGAGGCTGGCATTTGAAATGAAAAACCAGTTGCTGGGCTCTGGGGTTGTGATCTGTGGCAATATTCCAGCCCTTTGAAAAGATAAAGCTCAAAAGAAGTGATTAAAAAAATGAAATCAGTAAAAAGTTTGTATCTGGTTCTGATGGAATTGATTTGTCTTTTCCCTTTTGATCATCTGGCCTCTCATTTAAGAGCTAGATACATTGCCCTTAACTCCTGATGACTTTTGAGTTAGTACTGTACTGTTCACGTGGTTTTTTTGAAGAGCAACGCTTAGCATTTTTGTTCTATCAATGACTGTATCTTTGAAAGTTCAGGTTCTTAAAATTCAAGATGTTTCATGCAAAATAAATGTCTGATTTAGTATCAAGACTCACACACTCAATACTAGGTTTTTGCATTAGTATGAATGCTACTTAGGGAACCTGCTACATATTTTTAAATTGTGGTCAGCTGTTAACAGAAAAATGAAAATTTCCTTCGTCTATTTCTAGTGCAGAATTTATCTCCCAATCCTCAGAAAACAGCCTTGCAGCAACACCTTTCTGATTCCACCCTCATTTCGCTTACACAGTGCTCCTTAATATGGCACCAAATGTGTGTGTTATGTGCTAGAGTTGGCAGGGTCTTTAAACGAGTGCTGCACATCAGGGAAGCATGTATTGTGAGATAGTATCAGAAGAAACAAATCTAGTTGCAGTGTTTAGTCTACCTGGGTATCAGAATATGGGTGGATTAAAAAATATGCACGGTCAGACCCTATCCCTGTATATTCAGGCCTGGTTTTGTACGGGCCCTGGTAACTAAAAAATTGATAGAACCTCCAAGGCAGGGAATTTAGCAGTTAACATCAACATGACCAAAGCTTACATCCTCTGACCCAGTAATTGCTTCTAGTTTATTCTGCAGACCGATGCACATGTGTGAAAGTGTACAGTAGTTTTAGATAGTCACATTGGAAGGAAGCTACTTGACCATCAGTGCAGCCTGGACAAACACAAACACTATACATCTATATGGTAGGCCAGGGTTCTCAGCCTTGGCACTGTGACATTTGGGGTGGAGGATTCTTTGCTGTGGGGGCTGTGAATGTTTAGCAACACCTCTGGAACCTACTCCCTCAATGACAGTAGCACCCCCCAACCAAAGATATTTCCAGACATTGCCAGATGTCCCTGGGGGGGCAAAATTGCCCATTAAGACCCACTGTTTCATGTACTGTTGTGGACAACGTTAGGTCCAGGGTATTCTAAGAACAGTGCAAAATAGCATGTATATAGTATGGTGCCATTTATGTAAAAAGAGAATGGAACTATTTCTACGTTTTTTTTTCTTTATATAATTGCATGTATATAAACCATCTCAGCAAAGACACAGAAGAAACTGGATACATTGGTTACTCCTTGGGAAAGGCAGCTAAAGGTTTGGGGGGTGTTCCTCACTATACATGCTTTTATACTCTGAGAATAAACTAGTAGTTCTAATAGGTTTTGAGAGTGACTGCTGTAAAGCAGCATTATCCTGTCTGATCATTATTTTCAGCAATCTGGGAACAGAGTCTGTGTAGACTCTGTAATTTGATGTGATGATTTCTTTAGCAAACCATAGTGGAATGGGTAGAAAGCAACCCCACCAACTGTACTCAAGTGCTCTGTTAGGAAGTGCTGCCTCTCTCAATCTGTGAGCACCCAGCCTTGGGCCCTGGGTGCTCTGTGGGTGACAGATAGTGTTATTAGGGCAGATGCCCAACTTGCCAGTTGCAGACAGGGCGTGTGGCTCTCAGTCTGCCCCACAACTCCTAGAGTCAGTCAGACATGAGGTTCCCAAACCATCTTGCACCCTCTGCCCTCCCTCTGGCAAGTTCCCCCTCCATCCCACATCTTTTAGTCTCCTGTACTCATTCCCAACCCACTTTAGAATCATTTATCTTCTTCACAGAGGACTAAAAATTTGACATAATGAAGTCTAAAAGGAAAACAGATGTCCAGAAAAAAAATCCACAGAAGAAATGAGAAACATGGCAATGTTTCATCCTTGGCAACTTTGTTTGGTCAGTACTGCATTACTCACGGCTGATTCCAAGGCACTATCCTTGAACACATTTATTTTGTGTTTGAGCTCAGCTAGCCTGACCTGTGACTTTGGAGGCCCTGCTTGTCTATTCGATGCATCCTATATATTATACTACCACTGTGACAATTTCACGAATGTAACTGATGAAAATCTACCAATTACCTGCCTCCTGTTGTAGCATGACAAATCTGATAATAAAACTTCTACACACAGAATTTCATACAAAGCAAGTCAAACAGCAATTATAGTGACAAGTCATGTATTTGGCATAAAGAAGCTTGTGTTACCGAAGTTAATGCAAAAGTCTGTCCTCTGCTCATGGTATTATTAAATATATATCCTAAGAGATCAGTCATCTATTATAAACAGTGATAGCCTTGGGTATAAATAAACATTTCTTTAGGGTTTGGCATCAGTTTTTCAATGTTCTTCCTCAAAGCAGACAGTCTGTTTGAGGGACCAGTTTTGAAGGTGCGTCTGAACCAAGAGGTGTGCAAGGTAGTAACAGCTGGGGCTTCCAGGTTTGGTTGCAGGCACTGGCTGGTTCAGGTCCAAGGGCAGAGGTGGGCCACAGTCACAGATGCTGCAGGGCTTCCTCTCCTTGCTCCGTGTAACTGTCATCACGGCGGGAGTTGGCCCATTGGCCAAAGGACTCCTGGATGTGCACATTTCGCTGCATGTTAGCCAGGCGCTTCTTATCTCGGGAGAAGAAGCTAAACCTTTTGGAAGGGAAAGAAAGAAATGAGAGCCTGTTCTTGGCTTTGCACTTCAGAGATTTTGCAATGCCAGGGACATACAGCAGCAAACATGGAAGGGAGCAGATCAACTCAAGTTGGGAAAGAAAAAGTTGGGGGTGCAGGTCAAAGTTACTTTAGAAAGCAGCAGGGGATTCTGCATGTCACTGTCAATGGTTCCTCGGTGTAACACAGTGTGAACAGTGTGTGTATGTATGTGATGTGTGATGAACCTCATCTCCTACCTTAACCACCACTGAGGGTTTCCTCTCATTACTAGTGGGAATAAAAAGCTGCTATAAACATACATCATGAGTTTCTTTACCCTAATGATGCAGAGAAAATAATACTTGAAAGCCATGTGGAATGTAAGATGATTCCAATGTAAACAGATGAATTTTTTAAGTAGTTCTGTATTTAATTGGAATCTGGAAACTATATAAGTAGCACATAGCATATCAAGGCCCAGGTTTCATGGATATTACTGCTTAAGAAGAGGTGAAAATAGCTAAGAAAAAGGAGACAATTAAAAAATACAGAAAGTAATAGTATACATGCTTCTCTGATTCGATAAACACTATGAATATAGTATGTGAATGAAGTTTGGGAAACACTGATTTGGAGTGTTACAAACTGACTTAATGGTGGAAGCCTTAAGAAGTTACCACTGTAGCTAGCTACATAGCAACAGCTAATGTAGACCAAGAGGTCTTTTAAAAACAGCTGTGGCAATTGCTCATTGATCATTCAGAGTGAACGATCTGATGCCTATAAGATAAGGGTAGAAATCACAGGCAAAAAGCTTGTAAGTGGCCCATTTGAAACAAGGTGTGTTGGAACTCCACCCAAACAGAGACAGTAATCCTGGCCAGTAGCTTGAGTTGGCAAACCTGAGTATTTCCCAAAAACCCTTTCTAAGGTACAACTGTCCATTGATACTCCCAGGCTCTAATAAGACTCCTTCTATTCTCCCAAGGTCTCCTACTTTTGGATTTTGGTTTCTGAACTTGGTAAGAGACATAGTAGCTATGTTATATTTCTCAGGGGCAGGAAAAGGTGTGAATCATTAAGAAATCAAAGCTTCACCTCAACTATTTTTAGTTCCTTCTGTCTGTCACCTGTGAGTTCTCTTATTTTTTTAAGTGCTGTGGTCTATGGAGTTCAGTTATAATCTCATCTGGGTAAAAATGATCTTACTATTCTGTGGCTCTGGATCCTACAGTAACTTCCTATGAGGAATAAAAGTGGTCTTTTATTGTAAAGCTGGAGCAAGCCAAGTTTATCTGGAGAAATTCTCCCTACTAGCTGGTCTCTTTTCTCTACAATAAATACTGGCAAATGAAGGCACAACGTTCATACTGGGCTATGTGTGAACTCTTTCCATAGTGTCATCAGGGCAATTAACTGCCCAAAAATACAGCAAAAACACGTCACTGTTACATTCCATCTCTGCCTGACTCAAGTAAGCAGGAAAGCCACTTGCCAATTCCTGTCAAAGGGGACACAGAGAGAATCAAAGCATCAGCCCCTCCTCTGCTTTTCCTTTTTTAACAAGATCAAACGGCTTGTTGATGATGGCAAAACAAAGCAGTTTAGAAAGCTAGGGCATCTAACACAGCGTTAGTGTCACTCAGTGGGGGGCAGTTACAGTGGGTGTTGATTACTGACCCGTCATTTAAAGGACCTTCTTTACTGGATCATGGACAAGGTGGTTTTAGAATGAAAACAGAAAAGACAAAAAGAATTATCGGTGACAGAGCTGAGAATTCCAAGCCTTGCTTGTGCAGACTGAGTGCCATGAATGGCATGTTTGAAATCACACTTGACACCCACTTCATATGGGAGTGTGCAGGCAATGGCCATGCAGCTAAGTGGCCGAAGAGGACTGGCCAGCCCAAGCAGCAGCCACAGCAGACACTCCAAAACGAAACCAGAAAAACACAATGCCTACAAGGGAAACAAGTCGTCGGACAGGCTGCAGGGTGGGGTCATCTATTATCAATCCAGCTGCTACCATGGGCATTATGGCTGTAAAGATCCTGGTTAGAAAGTACAGACAGACACAGAGAAAATAAAAACAGGGGAGGGAGGCATGAAAAATAAACACACTCCACACACAGACCAGCCGAAGGGTTTACTTATGGTATATGTTAAGGGTAGAACTATGCCCGCCCCAGATTTCTCATGCTGAAGTCCTAACCCTCAGCACCTCAGAATGTGACCTTCCTTGGAGACAGGCTCCTTGTAGATGTGACTAGTTAAGATGAAGCTATAGTTGGGTAGGGTGGGTCCTTATAGATGGGGAAATTTGGGAACAAACATGCACACAGGAACACGGCAATGTGAACATGAAGGCAGAGATCAGGGTGATGAGTATACAAGCCTGCTATGGCCAAGGACGGCCAGCAAACCACAGAAGCTACAGGAGAGGCATGGAACAGTCTCCCTCAGGGCCCTCAGAAGGAGCCGGCCCTGCCACCGGCCTTCGAGCTTAGACTCCTAGCCTCCGGAAGTGACAGACGAAACATTTCTGTTAAGTCAGAGCCAACGGTGAATGCTCATCTCTGTCCATTGGGCTGGGCAAGGAAAATGAAGAAACTCCAACCAAGCCACCAGAGCTTATTTTGAACATCCTTGATCTTTTTTGTTTGTTTTAGGTGTTGGCTGGGAAAAGATACAAAATGACTTCAAATGAGGTTTGTGGATTCTTTGTGTTTTTGCATCACCTTTGCTACTCTTTACAGAGTAGCTGGGGGTTGACATCTTGGAACCTGAATGGCTTCTCATAATGACAATGAGAAGAAGGGGACATCTTTTGCTAAATTAATGGGCCCCATCCCCAGAGACCAGGCTATGAGGCACAGGTAGCTTTCCAGGGGCTCTAAGCCACATGGTTCTGCACTTACCATTGCCAGGACCCCTTTCTTAGCATCACAGGGGGCCCCCACAGATGCAGTCATTGTATGAGATTGCTCCAGACGCAGGGTGGGCATTTTACTTGGAGAGCTGTCTGCCCACCTGGAAATGCTGGATTTCATTTGTTGCCTGGACAGAGACCAGGCTGGTGCAGAGGGGCCCCAGGACTCCTGGAGGCTCCAGCTGAGTTACTCTCTGTCTCACTGAGTGGATGGTCCCCTCCCTCCCTTTGCAGATGCCTCCCTGCAGAAGCCACCTCTAGAGGAATAGCCACTTCCAAGAAAGAACACTGGCCAGGTTTGGTCAAAAGTTTATGTCCTGGTTACAGTGTAACTGGTTTTAACTACCCCCTCCCTACCAAATATTTCTGGAAGACTCAAATCAGATGAAGTTTTAACAGTGGCATTTCAAGCAGTGGAATGGGCGGATGTGAAGAAGCTATTTCTGGGCCAAAGTGAGGAGGGTGGTGGGTAGGAGGACAGGGACAGAATGCACTGTTGCTGTTACTGTTCGATACTGGGGTGGCCGCCTACTCCAAGGCCAACCTTTCCGGTGTGTGAGACTGGCTATTCTGATCTGAAGCCTCCCCGGCTGTCCCTCTGCACCCACTGCCTGCCTCCTGCCTCCCTGCTCAGCCCCTCTGCCCCTGCTTAGCAGAACGCAGCTGCGTGTGCATCTGCGGGACCATGACTGAGCCAGGAGACCTCACAAAGGGGGCCCTGGTGCCTGGCATCCACTGGGGACGACTCAGGCACCCCCTCGTGACCCTCCCAGGCAGTGCCAATCTCTTCGGTCAGCAGCTGCTCAATCACAAGCTATTCTTGGAACATCTTGTGGGCACACTGTTTTGACTAGTGGCAGGAGTTTCTGGTTCTCTTGACCAGATCAGCCCAGAAATATAGACTCTGGCATCTCTAGCTCGTGGTACATTTGAGAGATAAGAGAACTGGGCAGTCAGCCCACAGCTGGTGACTTGGGGAGTGGGACAAGAAGAGGGGTGGGGAAGGCAGCTGGGGCAAGCACTGGGTGGGGCAGCAGACAAAAGGCCTGGGTTCAAATCCCCATCTTTGATCCTTCCTAGCAGTATCATCTAAATGGGCTTCTCTAGCCCATTTCCTAATCTGAGAAATGGGGCTAATTGTCCCAGCTCTGAATCCATGACAGGGTGGAAGATACCTCAGTTCTGGTGCTCTAAGCCAGTGAAGCCCTTTCAAACCTCCGTGGTAGTTAACGCTTACTTGTTGGTAGGTGGGGAAACCTGGTCCAGAGCAGGAAGCTGAGCTGGGAAGTAGCAGTGAGTTGCAATCAAGAGGCTATGTGACTGATACTCCACAAAAGCAAGGACGAAGGGACCAGACAGGCCCAGGTGGGTGCCAAAGGAGTGAAGGATGGAAAGAGGGAGAGGTGTGGAACCCTCTTAAGAGAGGCCCTTCCCTGCCTGAGGATCTGGGCTCTTGGGCTACAGTGATGCAGCTTCCAGCCAGCAGACGAGGTGGACAAAGGCAACCAGTGTTTTGTTAAGATGCAGCTATCCCCTAGAAGGCCAGGGTGGCATGAATTAGCCACCTGCCCTCCATGGACAGGAGAGTCTGATTTTCTCTCTCTTTCAGTCTGTCTGTGTCTCTGGCTCCCCAATTCTGTTAGGCAGGAAAATAGAAATGAATGGGATGGAAAGAGAATAAGGCCAGTAGAGCCCACTAGAAGGGACTCAAAAGAGTTAACCAGCTAAAAATAGAAAGCTCAGAAGGCCAGGAGCAACTTGGCCTAGAAGTTTGAATACTCCCCAGATGAAGAAAAGTACCTCAGCATAGCCTGTGTTTTCACTGTGTCAATTAGAACATACCATTGTAAGATTCACTTTAGCACCTGCTGAAGGGCCCAGCTTATTCAGGAAGAATTCTATCTTAAAGCTAAGATTGCATTTTAATCAAACGGACAGTGGCTCAGCCCACCTTTGGAGGCAGGGCAGACAGTCTTGACTGATATGCTTCCAGACAGAAGCTGATATCCTGGAAAGGAATCAAAGCAGTATATTCTTATGTTAAGTTAAAAAAAAAAGAGAAAAAAACTTAATTTCTTAGCAAAGTTGAACATCCTGGGACAATTTGGCCAGTCCGCACCTGGGCCTTTGTCGCATTCCTGAAAGTCCTCAACCGCCTATAAAGCCCCAGACCCTAAACCCTTAAAGGCTCCTCTCTCTGAGGTCGCCTGCACTTTCTCTCTCTTTAAGTAACTTTAAATAAAACTTTTACTCTGCTTCACTACTGTGTCTCTGCCCTTCAATTCTTTGTTGTGGCGGGGACAAGAACGGAGGAAAATACACAATGCTCCCCTAACAATTCCAGACGCTTCTCCTGCCAGGCTGAGACCCAGGTCTTGCTGAGCAACTGGGGGTCACACTAAAGAGGAAAAAGGTTTTGAAAATGGGGCCCCAGGGTCATTTCTGGAACTACCTGGAAAAGAGGATCAGATACCACAACCTACTTAGGTGTAGGTAGAAGAACTGATGGAAAGAAGATTGTTGACTAATCCTGAGAACTTTCCTCTGGATTTTATTCAGTTTGAGATTTGAAAAAGTCAACACTTAATTACCTGTTTTAGAGAAAAGGGGGATGGAATGGAAAACTACAAAGTCAGAACAGCCCAGCTTCAGGAGGCATGCTTGTAACCCTGAGACCTGGAATCCCAGTGCTTGAGGCCCTGTTATGGCAGCAGAGTGAAGATGCTACTAGGAAGGTCTGATTTTTACGGACGGACCCAGGAATGAACGGGAGGAAGGAGAGGCTGGTCACCTGGTCTCGCCCCTCCCCCAGCCCAGGGAGGGACTGGGTGGGAGGGGCTTGTAAACTCTTTCTCAGGTTCCCCAGGTTTTACCCCAAAACCCAAGATCTATTCCGCTCATCCTTACCTGGGGATGGATCAGACTTAAGAGAAGCCATCCCACTTCTTACCAAGCCCTGGATGAGAAACCCTAACCAAGATAAGAGGCATTCCTGGTACTGAGCACATCACAGACTCCAGACCGAAGGGTTCACTCAGCCCCAAGATGAGGCTTCTGTTGGCCTAGCACTCTGACCTTGCTCGGGGCCTATCTTTCCCCTAATTTCAGTGCATGGTAACCGGTGGAGTTAAAGCTACTGTAAATTCAAGCATGAGAATGAGAGACCCACATGGGAGGATGCGATGCACTGCCCTGATGGCCCAAAGTGTGGCCTTGCGGCCCAGGCACACTGCGACCCAGCTTTGCAACTTCTGTGCCACCAGAGTTTCAGACAAAGTGGAAGCTTGAGCTGAAGGCAGCACACTGCCACCCTCCACAAAAAGGAAACTGTCAGAGGCGGAGGGCATGAGACAGAGCCCTGATGGCAAGGCCTGGATCCAGCGGTGACTTGGGAATTTCTGGTTACTTGGCCAACAGTTTTTCTTTCTTCTTAAGTTACCTTGAGTTGAGTTTCAATTGCCAATGGAAGATTACTAATAAGTGGCCAAAACAGTGTTGTGGTTGGGAGGAAGTCTTTATGGTTCTAACCTGCACCCCTAGGAAAAATTTATACCGAACCTGAACTGGGGACCATACCCCCTTCCAAATTCAGCAGAGATCAAAGGCCAAGCAAATATGTAACGTGAAGCTGGCAAGAGAGGCTTAGAAAAAAGCCCCATGCTAACCCACACATTCCAAAGGGCAGCTAGCTTTTCCCTTGGCCACTAGGGCCCAGAATCTGAACAAGCCACCCTTTCCAAGACTGGAGGGTCCAGCAGTTACAAGGCTACACACATTTTGCAGCCATTTCCATTCACCAATGCAGAGCAAACTTACCAATTCACGTGAAGAGAACCAGCCAGGAGCTTCCAAACATAATGGGACTTACAGGGTTGATGCATCTGAGTTAACACCCTGATTCCTCTCCCCACTTACCTGGTGGTTTTTCAACCCATAAAACTATCGCTGGGGCTTGAGGGAAAGAACCCACCTCTTCTGTAATAAACCTTGGGTAGAGCTGGAAGGTGAAGAGCTAGGAAGACCCTCCTGGGGGGGATTACAAACTGCAAGACAACAGTGTGAGCCTGAGGCCCTCCTGCAAAGGGTAGAATATGGCAAAGAACGCTGGCTCTGTGTTTTACTAACTGAATGACCCTAAGCAGCTGCCTATTTCCTTAACTGTAAATGGGAACATCAGTGCTTTCATCTCAGGTCAGCTGTGAGTGAGCAGCCCGACACTCCAGGGCTCTGGTGAGGACTCTGAGAATCTGTATGGGCAGCACCTGGCCCACAGTATGTTCTTAGGAGATATTAGCTAATTTGACCCGAGGTTTTACCCCTTAATCTGAAGGGCTACAGAGGTCAATGAACCAGAAATTATATGCAAGACTGTATTTTTTTTCTTTTCCCAAGGAAAAGATCTGCAAACTCTCATCTCACTGAGAATTGAGAATCTCAAAGGGGTCTTCTGACACCAAGAACCACTGATGTAGCCTGAAGTCTAGTTGAGGGCAAAACTAGGTTCCTCTTTCTCCTGCAACTAGGTTCCTCCTGACTGCATATATTAGGCAACAGTAAGTACTTAATGCACAGGAGGGGTTGGTGGATGAATTATCACAAAAACACAAAGATGCGGTGGACCTGGGCCCATTCCAGACATCTCAGAGCTGGGGTTTCAAGCCCTTAAGATTTGTGAATCTCCCTAACCAGTGTTATTTGCTGCCCAGAGACACACCCCACCTGATACCCTCAAGCAAGCCCTGAGCATCAGCCACAGGCCCCGCCCCCTGCCCACCTCTCAGGCTTCCCCGAACCTCTCTGTCCAGGGACCCCAGGTGGACAGCAGCACTCAGGTACAGAGGTGAACTCAGAGTCAAGGGCCAGGCCCAACATGCCCCAGGGTGAGGCCCAACTCAGTAGGTGCTTAGTGATAAGCCTGGCCCTGGAGCAGGTGCCCAGAAGTGAGAGGCCCTGGAACCACCAGGTCAGTCGTGAGCGAGCAGCCCCACACTCCTGAAGCACATCACTTACAGTCGTTTGATCCCAGACTCCGGCTGGGGGGACATTCTCTGGTGAACGATGGGTGCAGGTTGGGGTATTCGGTTTTCCTCTTCTATCTCTTCACTGGAAGAAGTTGAGAGGTGTGAGATAAAAGTAAAAAATTCCCTGAGAGCTGGAAAATTCCAGAAGGTTACTTTCTGATAGTCTGGGAGGACTTGTACTTTTTCAGGGGAGTGAGGCAGTAACAGTGGCCTCTGCCCCAATAATCTCTCTGCCTAGGGGGCTGGACTCTAAGTGATGGGCATGGCTGGTTAAGAGGAAGGGTTAGCCTTGGAGGCAGTGGACAGGTACCTGTTGGTCAAATGTGAGGAATTTTAGGAAAAGGAACCCACATCTCAATTTTCAATTTTCTTTGAAGATTCAAGCCCAATAGAATTTCCTGTTTCCTGTCCTTGCCAAATGCTTGTCCCCATACCTTTGTGGTTTCTTCCATTTGGAATATGTCATCCACCCCACAACACCTCCCATACCTGAATGGTACCTTATCCTTTAGGGATGGCATCAAATACCACCTCCTCCATGAAGCCTTCCTGATTTCTACCCCATCCCCAAGTGGTCTCTACCTTCTTTGAAGAGCCAGTGCACACAGCATCTATAGTTTTCTTATAAAAACATATGGTATTATATTTCCTAAACATTTCTTATCTTCCCTCTTGGAGCAGGGACCACATCTGGTGCATCTGTCTTTCTTTCCAGTTTTCTGTTCAATACATATTTGTTGTGCATCTATTCTGTGCTAAGCTCTGTTCTCAGTGTTGGGAACTTAGCCATGAACAAGACAAATAAGGCTTCTGGTTTCATGTGGTTACAGTTCGGTATGGAAACAGATGATAAAGTAGCACATTAATGAACAGGACTCATGTGAGAATGTAAAAAGGGCCCTGAAGAAAGTAAACCTTGGCAAAGTGACAGTGACTGGCACCAGGTTCTCTTCTGAATGGGTGGTAGTGGGGAAAGAAGGCCTTTCTGAGAAGGTGACATCTGACCTGAACCCTGAATGACCAGGAGTCAACCATGGTAAGAGCCAAGGGGAATGGTTTCCCAGCTGCAGAAGCACCATGTACGAAGGTCCTGAGGTAGAAACAAGTGTGGTGTGTTTTGAGGAACCAACTGAAGGGCAGTGTGTACAAAGCTGGACGAGTATGAGGTGGCATGGTATGAGACGGGGTCTAGGACGGGAGCGGCACTGTCCACAGACTGTTCCACGATGATGCAAATATACCCTATCTGTGTTGTCCATTTTGTCAGTCATTAGCCACAAGTGCCAACTGAGCACTTGAAAAGTTGCGAGTGCAACTAAGGAACTGAACTTTAAATTTTAATTTAACTCATTTAATTTTAATTTAAATTATTATTTTAAATTTAATATTATTTTAATTTAATTTTATATTTTAATATTATTTTAATATTAATTTAAATTTAAATTTAAATAGCCACATGGCTACCAGCTACCATATCTGGACAGTGCAGCTCTATTATGTGCAAAGAGTTCATTGGTCATGGACTGAATTTTAGTATGAACGTTTTTCTCTTTCACCACAAAAATATTAATGTGTTTGATTTTGGGGAGCTGTCCCAGACCTTGCTGGTGCTATACCAAGGCAGTACCTAGTATGGTAATATTCCTTTTGAACAGCTGGGAAGTTCTCAATTATAAACTGCAGCTGGCCCCAAGAGTTTCAGAAAGGGACTGCGAGCTTGTAAGTACTTCAGGCCACTTACAAGATGATAAAGATGCAATCCTTGTCTTCCAGGAACTAACCATCCCCAAACTGCACGACCCCAGAAAGGAGGCAGCTTGGGAGCTCACAGACACGCACCTCTTATAGTATGCCAGCTCCTCCTGCAATAAAAACACCTTGGACTTGAGCTCGTTCCTTTCGTGCAGCACGTCCCGCAGCTCCTGCAGTGTGAATCGGGGGCGGTTGGGGTCCTTGAGATCCATGGCCACCTTCTCTGCCTCTGAGACACACTCCTCCTCTCCTGGCTCCGTCTGGAGGAGGCAAGATGCTGCTAATGAATTCCTGGCGGCCACCATCAGCACCCACTCCGCATCGTGCCAGAGCCTGAATTTCCCACCTTCCCAGGGCCTGAGCAGCTTGCTGAGGGCGCTATTTTAAGAACTTGCGGGCGGCCTCTGCTCACGTTCTGTGCAGTCAGCCGTCTCTCTGGAGATGAAAGCCAGCAGTCACCTGTTCATTGTTTGCCTTCTCAAAGCCAGACTTGCAGTCCTAGCGCCTCCCCACCTGACTCAGGGGTTTATTACAAGTAAGGGGAAGATGTGTCCAAGGAGAGGAAACAGTGTGCCCCAGTGCCACCACCCTCATCAGTCCACCTGCTTTCCCTTCCCCACATTGTCTCCTCATAGTCTTACCAAGACCCTTGTTAATTTGGCCAAAGTTTTTGGAATCAGAGCCTATGCATAATTCCCTACTGCTTTTTCATCTGACACTAAGTGATACACATTTTCCCGTTTGTTACTGGCCTTCTGGTCAAGCCCTTCCTTGCCAGGGGCTTGGGCACCTGCTCCCTGAGCTCAGTGGGTGCCCTGGCGGGGAGGAGGGGGAGAGGGACATCATATGCAGGGCGTTTCTCTTCAATGCAGGTCACCGGATGGATCTTAGCATGCCAAGTTACCTGTTACAGGCAGGACCCAAACCCTGTCCTCCCCCCTCGTCCCTAACAAGGAGCTGGTTTTTAAAATTATGATAAAATACACTTAACATGAAATTTGCCATTTTAAAATATACAATTCATTGACAATGGTGTACAGCCACCACCTCTGTCTAGTTCCAAAACATTTTCATCCCCCCAAAAGGAGACCCCGAATCCATTAGCACTCACTCCCCATTCCCACCACTCCCAGCCCAGGCAACCAATCTCTCTCCATCTCTACAGATTTGCCTTTTCTGGACATTTCAAATAAACGGAATTAAACAATGGTGGCCTTTCGTGTCTGGCTTCTCTCACTCAGCACAATGTCCCCAAGGTGCATCCATGTTGGAGTGTGTGTCAGGGCTTCATTCCTTTTATGGCTGAATCATACTCCACTTCTTGGAGAGACAACATTTTGTTTACCCTTTTATCCACTGATGGGCACCTGGGTTGTCTCTAGCCCCACCCTGAACGGGGCTGCCATGAACATGCATGCACACGGGCCTGTTTGAGCTCTGGATTTCAGTTCTGTTGGGTCTACACCATAGAGTGGGACTGGTCAGAGGGTCACTCTCAGTTTTAACTTTTTGAGGACCTGCCAAACTGTCTTCCACAGGGCCTGCCCCACTTTACATTCCTGCCAGCAGTGGGGGAGGGTTCTACCTTCTCCACATCCTCCCCAACACTTGGTTTTCTTTTCCATTTTTTTGATAGCAAGGAAGTTGTTTTGCAAGAGGCCTCCAACCCAGCCAGCCACAACTGCAGGTGGCCTGTGCTCTCCAGGCTACCAACATCTCATGACCGACTAGAAGAAGTGGACAAAAGCTCAAGACAACATGGGAAAGCTCTGGAAGGAGGGAAGGAAGGATTGAAATAGACCCTTACCCACCCCACCCCCAAGAAAACCGCACAGTGTTACAGGAAGAAAAGGGCCCAGCCGAGGCAAGTGACACAAGGCCAGGATGTTGAAGGACTCCAGAAGATGAGATGCTGCATGTCCTGGGGAAGACTGGATGGGCTGTTCTGGGACAGGACACTTGAAAGGAGACACCATCCGCCACGGCAGATCAGGGGACAGGAGAGACAGCAAGCAGGTGTGGGTGGGGAAGCGATCTGACCAGGAGTCAGCACAGAGCAGCAGGAAAACTGAAATCTGACAAATACAGCCCCCCAGGCCATCTGGACAAGGGAGGGGGGCCTCTTCCCACTCAGGAACTAGAGGAGGAAAGGTCTGGCAATGGACATCAGTAGTGCAGGGGAGTGGGGTATAACGGGGTGTTGAGGGATGATAGCATTATTTATTGTTTGGAGGTCCTGGATAAATTTCTATTCCTGTCCACTGGGTTTTTTTAGAGGTAAAATGGATATTATAGGGATTAGTGTGAGGAACAATGAGGTTTTACACTTTATAATTTGCTATTATGGGTTTACTGTTTTGAAAGGCTTTTTTATTTATAGGGTACTGATTTGGGGGAGAGGTTTTGAGATTTATTTGAAGTTTGATGGGAGATATATTGTGGATTCTGTTAATACTGGTTGAAGATTTTGTAATGAGGATAGCAGCTGATTTAATAGGAATAAAGGGTCAGTGTTCTTAGATTTAGCTATAGTGTTAGTAAGAGATGTGGAGGGGTTAGCTAAGTCCCCTGGTCGGTGACTTTGATCACTGGAAGGCACTCTCTGAGTCTGTGGACGCCGTGCCTTCAGAGGGGCACATCCTCAGGGTCTGGCTCCTTCTGCAGAGCCATATTCCTGGATGGGGTCCTCTACCCTGGAGACCACGTATAGCAGGCGCCTGGTATACAGCAGGCACTCACTAATGCTAGTTCCCTTCTCTTCTCCTGCCCTTGTTAACCATGTTAATCACCCCCAAAGGCTGTGAGCACCCAAGACCCACAGGGCTTCCTCAGAACCTGAGGTCTTTTCCTCTGGAGAAGGGATGGCTCTTCTGTTGGGGGAGTGAAGTGATCCTCTCAACTTCGGGGGTTTTCAGACAGCTTTGCAAAAAGTCCTGACTTCCAGGACGATGGCCTGAAAGTTGAGAGGGGAAGCTTGCGGCTCCAGCTTTTCCGGAGGCCACCAGGCAGGGCAACAGCACCTTGGAGAGCCCAGGACCACCCATCCAGACTGAGAGAGACTACAGAGGCTCTTCCCACACCGCAGTGGGCCCAACCGGCACCGCCTGCTAGGCTTACTCCACTAGGGGCAGGAGGTGGCTTGGGTTATCCACGACTGTCTGCTGGTCCCTGGAGGCACTTTGGGCACAGCTTGAAGGAGATGCTCTGAGGCCCTAGCTACTCCCCAGGGAGGTCCAAGAGACTAGTTGGACCTGTCCAGAGAGGCCTTATGGAGGAAACATCCTCTCAGGACCTGCAATGCTGAGGACTGGCCTCCAGGGCCTGCATCCTGCTGCCTGGGCACAGCCAGACCACTCCCTGTGCTCCTGTGACCCCTGACCCAGCCTAGGGTGACAACTGTGCTCAGGTCATCCTGTATCTCCAGGCCTACCATGCACCAATTCAGCCCAGAAACCCACTTGACATGCTATAGCCACCAGGCCCCTGTCTGCCTTCCCTGTGCAGACAGGGAAGAAACCATTCTTACTAAGAGATCAGAACTTGTAAGGCAGACATTGAGTAGATAACTAGTAACTCTACAGTTTTCTTTCTGATTTTATATAAAGCCCTTCAGACAAGAATCCCACCTAATTTTCTTAAGAGTTTTTACATCTTTGGAAGGCAGGAAAATCTTCTGTTAACAAGTGAGGGGCTAGATAAACTAGAAAACATGCTGAGTGAAGAAGCCAGTCAGGATCACATGTTCTAGGATTCCACTGACATGAAACTCCAGGACAGGCAAATGCACAGAGACAGAAAGCAGACTGGTGGTGGCCAGCGGCTGGGGGAGACAGAATTGCAGGGGACACTGCTGAGTATGGGGTTTCTTTCTGGGGTAACAGAAATGTTCTAAATAATGGTGATGACTGTACTGTATAGTGAATATGCTAAAAACCACTGAACAGTACACTTTAAATGTCTGAATTATAATGTACACAAATTCTATCTCAATAAACATGGTATAAAAATATGTAAGAAGCCATGGATGGAGCTAGAGGGTATTATGCTCAATGAAATAAGCCAGGCAGAGAAAGACAAGTACCAGATGAACTCACTCATCTGTGGAGTATAAGAACAAAGAAAAAACTGAAGGAACAAAACAGCAGCAGAAACCTAAGTGTCCATCAGTAGATGAATGGATAAAGAAGATGTGGTACATATACACAATGGAATATTATTCAGCCATAAGAAGAAAATAAATCCTACCATTTGCAACAACATGGATGGAGCTAGAGGGTATTATGCTCAGTGAAATAAGCCAGGCAGAGAAAGATAAATACCAAATGATTTCACTCATATGTGGAGTATAAGAACAAAGAAAAACTGAAGGAACAAAACAGCAGCAGAATCACAGAACCCAGGAATTGACTAACAGCTACCAAAGGAAAAGGAACTGGGGAGGATGGGTGGGAAGGGAGGGATAAGGGCAGGGAAAAAGAAAGGGGGCCTTACGATTAGCATGTATAATGTGGGGGGGCATGGGGAGGGCTGTGCAACACAGAGAAGACAAGTAGTGATTCTACAGCATCTTACTACGCTGATGGACAGTGACTGTAATGGGGTTTGTAGGGGGGACTTGGTGAAGGGGGGAGTCTAGTAACCATAATGTTCTTCATGTAATTGTAGATTAATAATAAAATGAAAAAAAAAACATACAAATGTTTGAAGATACGTAATCACATTACCTGAAGAGGAGTACTTTTGGAAAATGTGCATTGATCTATTTATAATGGGTATGTGTGGGTCAAGATGAGAGGATCATAGAGATGGATGGTGCAGAATGATTTCATTTTCTAAATATATATTTTTAGGGTTTAATATTTTGATAGTAGGTAAGTTTGTTGAAACACTTAAAATATCTAATAACCAAATGAGAAAAAAGTTCATGTGTATTTACCAGTTTATGAAAGTGTTTATATGATACTGTTTTATAAAATTACAAAATTTTAACTCTTGAAAAAAAAAAAAAACAGCAGCAGACCCACAGAACCCAAGAATGGACTAGCAGTTGCCAAAGGGAAAGGGACTGGGCGGGTGGTGGGTGGGAAGGGAGGGATAAGGGGAATAAGGGGCATACGATTAGCACACATATTGTAGTAGGGGGGCACAGGGAAGGCAGTATAGCCCAGAGAAGACCAGTAGTGACTCTATAGCATCTTACTATGCTGATGGACAGTGACTGTAATGGGGTATGTGGTGGGGACTTGATAATGCAGGGAATCTAGTAACCACCATGTTGTTCATATAGTTGTATATTAATGATACCAAAAAAAAAATATGTAAGAAGCCTTGTCTCCTGGAGACCACACTGAAATGACAGTGATACAGCTCAGAAACGATCATTCATATACATAATCAAGGAGGAAAATCAGAAGAACCAAGGCAATGATGAGAACTGATTCCTCTCCAGCTCTGGACCCCTCCATGGCTCCTGTGTCCCCTCACCAATCCTGCACCAGGACTAGCCCATTACCTGAGCCACACCCTGCTTGTTCTCCAGTCTGGCTCATGCTGTTCCTCCTGCCTGGAATGGCCTGCCCCACATTCTACCCTGGACATCCTACACAACCCACAGGACCCGCTCCAACACCCTAAAGGCCTGCATCGCCCTCGCCTCTCAACTCGGGATTCACTGTGCCCTCCTCTGGCCCTGTGGCCCTCTACCCCAGCCACACTAACTACTGGATCTGCTGTATAAAGTCAAGTTCATCCCCCTCATTTGTCAGATAGGAATCTGACCACTAAAGAGATGGAGGGGCCCCCAGTCACACTGCAGCAGGTGCTGAGGCCACCACAATGTGAGGCTTCTTGTGTGAATGCCAAGCATTCTGAACTCTATCTAGCTCTGAGGGTCAAAGTCAAACCCAGCAAAGACACCCTGAGTTTGGGCACAGACGCTGTAAAGAAGCTCAGAGGTTAGTCATAACTACCACCCAATTTTACTCTCCCATTTCTGTTCTGCCCCCTTGGTGCCAAAAAGGGAAACTGAAACTAACAGGCAGCAGGGCCAAGGGCGTGTGAAATGTCCTGTCCTCATCGCTGAAGAGATCTGGAACAGGGCTTGGAGTCTTGTGGCTGGGGTGATGGCCTCTGGACCCAGGTTTGGACCAGGGGAGACAGGCCTGAGCTCTCAGAAGCCCAGGAGGTTGGCAGGAGGCTGGGGCAGGAGGGGATGCCAACCCCAAGCTTCACCTAGTGGCTGTCTTTGGCATCTGCCTCCTCCTCTTCATCCCACTGCTAAAGATTTGGTCCAGCCCTCATTTCTCTTGCCTTAATTACTGCCAAGGGCTCCTCACAGCCCTGTCTGCCATCAGCTCCTTCCCTGTTCAAACTGTCCTCCATAAACTCATAAAGCTGATCCTGTCACTCCCCTGCCCAAACTCTGCAGAGGGATCCACATCCCTCACTGCTCAGAGTTTTGTGCAAACTCTGTGTAAACTCTGGCATATAGACAACAGCTGTGCCCCAAGTTCTAGGCCTTCAGAAAACCTAGAAGTACCTGGCCTGAATTCGCAGAATACCTAATGACTGGTCTGGGACTTGAGCCCACCTGACGGTAAGCTCCTCTGTCTCACCTCCCTCACCATAACCCAGGAGGCTAGCACGGTGCCTACAAGCCTGAAGCTATCAATAAGTATTTGTTGGAAGGAAGAGCAAGCCCTGAGCTTTACTCTAGCAGCTCTCTATACTTTTCTGAGACAGCATATGGACCTTCTTAGTGTTATTACACTGACATCCAGCTGAAGAACAGCTCTTCCATCAAAATCCATGCCACACCCATCAGGATTAATTGCCCTATCTCTGTGTTCCTGACACACTCCAGGGGCACATCTATATGGCCATACCTCTGCTGCCGCATGTCACAGCCCTGGGCCTACCCAGATTTAGCTGCAGCTGTGGTGCAGTTCCATCCAGGTGGACAGGGTCCCAGCATAAGCACACATTGGCTGTCTTTCCATTTTTGCCCCGGTAGCTGCCCAGGAGTCAGTATGATAGCATGCCCAGAGGGCTAGCCTTAGCTAATGGGGGCAGTTGCTTGTGGATAAATGTTCCAAGCCTTTCTCTTCCAAAAAAGATGGTTCTGGGAGGTTTTCTATGTGCTTCTCAGAGGTCCCAGATGACTGAGCTCAGAATGTGACCTCAAAGACACATCTCAAATTCACTTTTCCTCCTTTCCAGTCTTTTTCCTCTGATCTTTGGGATCACCTGCCCATTTTACTTTTCTCAGGCTCTGCTTTTAGGGAAGTGGACACAATCTCTCAGCACTATGACAATTGCCTCCTGCCTTAACTGTGGCTGCTGGTTCTAAATCTCTCTCTTGCACTGGGCTGTGAGCTCCTTGAACCCCCATAGCACCCAGTACAGTATTCTCAGATAAAAGACCCAACCCTACTCTATGGCTTACCTGGTCTGCAGGCCTGGCCCCTCCCTATCTCTCAGCCTCACTCAGGCCCTCTCCCTCCCCCTCACACTGCAAACCAGCTACCCTTGTCTCTTTATACTTCCTCAACTGTACTGCAATTTTTTCTGCACAGGGCCTTTGCACATACTATTCCCCCTGCCTGGAACTCACTCCCACTTCACCTAATTTACTGTCATTCATTCTCTCCATCACCTCCTTTGGGAAGCCTTTTTGATCCCCTCAAGCCATCTTGGTCAAAACAAAAAAAGCTAACACTTTAAATGAAATAATTCATTTAATTCTCATAACAACCTGGGGCTAAATATGGTCATTATTATTATTCCCATGTAGAGATGAGAAAACTCAGGCACAGAGAGGCCAAGTAAATTCATCCAAGGCCCTGGAGGTAGTTAAGTACTAGGCTCGATCTAAACCAAAACTGGTTCTAGGGTTCATGCTAAGTTCCTCCATCAGGTTCCTCTTCCCTTAAATGTAAGGGGAGAACGAGGTAGCCTTGCCCACCCTGAGCTAGCCTGCAGACTTACCCCGCAAAAGGCAGTAGGGCTTCCCACTCACCTCAGGCTCCTCCTGCCCATTCTGGCTGAGTTCACCCTGCAGCCTCTCTCGCAGCTTTCCCAGCTCCGCCCGCAGGCTGCCCATCTCCTGCTCCTTGGTTTGCAGGTCTGCCTCTAGTTCCACCTTCTGCTCAATCAGGGCCTTCCCCTGGGCCTCCACCACTGTGACACGGTGCCGGAGGTCATGGTTGATCTTCATCAGCCGTACCTGCTGCTGCTGCAGCTGGGAACACAAGGTGGTCGTATGGGGCCACTGCATAGCAGCTCAGGCCACACACTGCACAAGGGCAAACTGTCTACAGGGGAGCCATTCCTACTGCAGACATCTTGATTTGTCTGAAATCTGTTCATATTATCATAATCTGTTGATGCTAGAGATGGGCAATTTGTATGTTTACTCTGATAATTTTATGACAGATGGAAAATAAGTGTCTTGTTAGTGTAGTATGATAACATCCCAACAGATGGAAATAACATTCCTTGAGAAAAGGGCGTCTAATTCAGGCAGACACTGTAGGGCTCCTGCAGCAGCCTGGGCACACCAGCCTGCTCAGAGGGGAGCAAAGCAGGTACACGAAAGGAAGCCTCAGGGTCAAAGCAAAGGCGGACTGGGCCTCGGGACCTCCTCTGCACCACGTTTCACCTGCTTCTCCAGGAAAGACTCAGCTGCTGTCTCAGGGCTCGGCCTCCCAACTGTGGGCAGGTCCCCATCCCTGGGAGCCCTTGGCATGAGAGGAAGGGGAGACAGGGAACCTCCTGAGGGCAGGCAGAATCCAGTTTCTCGCTGGCACCTCTGGCTGGGAGAGTGGGCATGGGGGTGGGCTCATGCAAGGTTACTTACAGCCTCAACATCCTCACTCTTCAGCCCGAGCTCCCTGTCCTTGGCGCGGATCTCATCACGTTGCTTGTCCACCACCTCCTTCAACTTCTTCATCACTTGCCGCTCACGCTCTGACATGCCTGGGGGGCAGCACGTGCGACCAGCTGGTGAGTCCCCCTCCTTCCCTGTTTGACCCATCCAGCAGCTTCCAACTGAGATGGAACTACCCCCTGTGTTCCCCCATCTCTGGTCTCACCCCACCCAGTGCCTGCTTCTGGTCCCGCTTGCTCCAAGCCCATCCTGCCTTGGGACATTTGCCATTGTGATTCCCTCCCATCCCATCCCTGGGTGGCTGCCCTCATTTTCAGGCCTCAGCTCCCACATCATCTCCTCACAGAGGCCTTTCCTTCCCTAACACCCTAGAGTAGCGCCCCTCTCTGTCCATTACCTTCACAGCACTCTTTACAATTACTAAGTGTCTTGTTCACCCTTTCGACCAGCAGAAGACGACACCGCACAGTGATTCAGAGTGTAGGCTCTGGGGCTCAAACAGTGGCTCTCCCATATATTAGCTGTGTGGCTTCAGGCTAGCTACTCTGTGCCTGGGTTTCCCCATACAGCTGTTGTGAGGACTGATTTGATTAATGAGCACGAAGCACGGGAGATGATGCCTGGCATACAGCTGAAGGGATGTTGTCTGTTACTTAACTCATGCATTGTCTGTTCCCTCTGCCCTTCACACCCCAGTATCCTGTCAACCCCAGGAGGCCAGGCTTTTCCTGAATTCTTTGCTGGTATGTCCCCTGGGCTGGCACAGTGCCTGGCATACAGTAGGTGCTTGCTAAATGATCTGGTGCATTAATGAACTCTGAGGATGGGAGTTGTATTAGTTTCATGAGGCTGCTGTAACAAATGCCACAAATTTTGGTAGCTTAAAACAGCAGAATTTAATTTTCTCATAGTTCCCAAAGATGGAAGTTCAAAATCAGTCCAAAATCAAGATGTTGCAAGGGAGAGTTTGTTCCTTGTCTCTTCCAGCTTCTGGTGATGGCTGGCATTCCTTGGCTTGTGGCCGTATCACTCCAGTCTCTGCTCTATGGTCACATGGCCTTCTCCTCTTCTGTGTTGAATCTCTCTCTGCCTCCCTCTTACAAGGACACTTTGATTACATTTAGGGTCTATTTGATAATCAATGATAACCTCCCCATCTCAAGATCTTGATCTATAAAGATTTTACCATATAAGGTAACATCCACAGGTTCCAGGATTAGGACCTAATATTTTGGGGGATCATTATTTACCTCCACAGGCATTGGGCCTGACAGCTAATCCTTGTTCCCCAGGTAGCCTATGCTGGGAGTGGCAGTGGTCCAGCTCAGCCACACACTAAGAAGAAACCTCCCCCATGTCCCTTCCCCCAGAACTCAGGGGACACATGGCCAGATACCAGGCCCTGAGAAGAGAAACTATGTGTGCATGGTAGGGCTGAAATTAAGGGTAGGCAGAATCTATGAAAAACCCACAAAAGCCTTCCCTGTTTGCTCTCTGAGCACCTGTCCAGTAGCATCAACAGTAGAGCTCTTTTAATCCTTGCGGTGGTGTGGGAAGGGTTGGGGTGGGGGAGCACAAGTCCACCCTGGAAAAATCAGGTGGGAAGAACAGCTAAGTGGGGGGTGGGGGGGCGTGAATCTGGAGGAAGGAACCTGGATCTGTAGTAGCCTAGCTACATCATTCACCTTTATGGACACCAGTGGCTGTGAGTCTGAGAGACTGGAAAACAAAATGGTGGAGAGCTTGGGGTCTGAAGCTAGATTCCTGGCTCTGCCCCTTACCTGCTGTTGACCTTGGGCATGTTTTCTCCCTTGCAAATGAGGATCCTGTGGAGTCCCCCCACCTGGGATGGGGTGATCTTGTGAGGTTGCCAGGGTTAGTCTATGTGAGGCCCTCAAGACAGGCCTGGCACAGAGTAAGTGTCTTTAAGTGTTAGCTGTCATTTTATCCATAAAATGGAAATTCCAGTCCTCCCTGCTCCAAAGGTTGCTGCTAAGATCTAGAGTAGTTACAAAAGTGCTTTGAAAAATCAAAAGGTTAAATGTTTTTAATAGATTCACAGACATTGTGAAAAGCTGGAAGAGTTCTGAGCAGTCATTGAGTCACCCAGCAATTCAGGATCCTGGAATCAAGATTTAAAGACACATTCAGGCAGACACAAGCAGAAGCAAGTCCAAAGTCAGCCACACGAGCTATGTTTGCAGTGGCGCAAAAATAGCAACGATCGGAATACCGACCAGTAAAGAAACAGCTAAAGAAACAAGGGCCTTCCACACAGTAGGACACTCGGTAGCTGATTAAAAGCTTGAGATACACTGTTAAGTCAAACAGGCAAGTGACAAAGTCACAGCAGGGCTATTTACAATAGACAAGAAGTAGAAAGAGCCCAGATGTTCATCCAGGAATAAATGGATAAACAAATTACGGTCTGTCCATAACGATGGCATACTAACTGCCCATGAAAAGGAAGGAAGCACTGACCTATGCTACAATGTGATTAACCTTGTGAACATTACGCAAGGGACAGAAGCCAGACACAAAAGGCCACATATTGTTATGACTCCACTTACATGAAATGTCCCATTGGAGACTAGCAGATGCCTGAGTCTGAGTTGGAGTGAGCAGGGACAGGGGAATAACTGCTATGGGCACAGGGTCTCTTTTGGGGGTAGTGAAAATGCTTTGGAACTAAAAAGAGGTGGTGGCTGCATAACGTTGGAAATAAATTATGTACTAAATGCCACTGAACTCGTACCCTCTAAAACTGTTAATCCGATGTTATTTCATAAATTTTATGTCAATTTTTTAAAAAAGGGCAACTCAAACAATAAACACATTATTTTAATTCATGTACAAAAAAAACCCCAAAAAGGCTAATGACATTCCAAACAGCACAATCCTTTTTATTTAACAACAAAATACATAGTTGCTGCTAGTGTCAGCATTGTAGCAGCTTTTGCTTATAAAAAACAAAATACACAGGGAATATGTGTGTAAATGCCTAGAAAGGGATGGTTTTGTCTCTGGCAAGTGCAGTGACAATGAGGTAAAGGGAATTTCCATGTTTTCTTGAGCTTTGTTTCTGTCTTTTACAATATACATGTTAGGGTGTTTTTAAGAGACCGAAACAGGAATTACCACCCAGAAACTCATACTGTCCGCACCTCTTAATCTATATGAGAAAAGTCTGAGCCACTTGTCCCAAAATCTCACTGCTAGTTAGTGGCCATTTGGGAGCTGCAATCCAGGTCTCAGCACCCCAGACCAGGTGTCACCAGAATGGGGTGAGGATGAGGGAGGATGACGATGACAGCTAGCATTTATGGAGTGCCTGCTGGGCTAAGTGCTTATAGGGGACAAAGCTGGTGCTCAGATGCCCTGGGGTCCATGTGTCCACCCCCATCCCTCTTCAATGTGTTTTTGCTATTGACCAGGCACCTGGGGCCACATGAAACTGCAGCCCCCTTGCCTAAGGACAGGAAACTCTGAGGTACAGCTCACACTTTGGCAAGATCAAAGATCATGCCCTTGCTGGGCTCCCCTTCCCCTGTCCTACTTCCTCCTCCCCCAGTAGCCCCCTGGGGGGGGGTGTGCTCCCTTCATAAGTCACCTGCATAGGAATCCTTGTCTCAGGGTCTCCTTCTGGAAGAATCTGATCTAAATGGTATTTAGCTCATTTTATCCTCAGAATACCTACCTTATGAACTAGGTCTCCTGTTGTCCCCATTTTGCGGTCGAAGAAACTGAGGTAAACAATAGCTAGTTAATTTATGCAAGGCTGCAGGGCTCGTCTGGCTAGTGCAGGGCACAATGCAAACTCAGGCAGTCTAGCCAAAGCCCACACTCTTGCAACCATTGTCTACTGTCTCTCCCAGGCTAGTCATCACGTCATCAGCAAGTGTACTGCAGCGAAGTATCCTGCAAACATCATGTTCACCTGGAACCTCAGAGTGTGACCTTATTTGAAAATAGGGTCTTTGCAGATACAATTTGTTAAGATGAGTCATGCTGGAGGAGGGTGGGCCCTGAATCCAAAGACTGGTGTCCCTACAGGAGAAAGGAACCCACTCTGTACAGTGGGCTCCTTTACCCCGCAGCCTCTAACATATCACCTTCTATTTTGGGGGCAGTGTTATTCCAGGCTGCCCATCAGAAAATGGCTATGTGGTCAGTTTTCCCCCCTCTCCTGGTGACTGAGTTGTCTGTTCAGAGCCCACAAATTTTTTCCAGGCCTTTGAGCGTGGCTCCACATCCCATCTTCTTGTCCAATGGCTGTGATAACCTGTAATTCGTTTCCACATGTGCTAACAAGTAGTTTCTATCACTGCCCTTCAGCTGTCGAGTTTCTGAGAATGGGGCAGGTAAGTGCTTTTTAATCTGGAGACTTCTGGGAGGGACGGGAGAAAGAAGACCACAGGCAGCACCAAGCCTGGCATTAACAGCTAGGAAGGCAACACTGTCCCATGCAGGGCTGGCCCCTTGGAGCGGACTCCCCACCGCACTCAGCCACCTTGCCTCCCACACCAGAATCAGACAACTACACCTCAATTCCTCAGTTTGCCTGAGGCCTCACCCCACCACCCAAAGCAATGCCTGGCACACGGTGTAACCCTCTGCCCCATGCCTGCTCCTCTCACATACGGAAGAAATGCTTTTGTCCATGTGTTCCCATGGTTTCCCAAGCAAAATAAAAATAACCATGAAAGGCACACCTGACATCTGCCCTGTCTCTCCACTCAGGTGTGGGCTGCAGCCAAGCCGAGAACCCAAGCTTCCCAGAGCTAACCCTTGTGGAGCCAGACCCACGAGAGATACCAGTGAGGTGCATCGCCGGTGGCGCCCAGAGGGCTGTTTCATGATAAGCCAGCAGGGGGCAGCGTGCACACACACGCAACCAGTGTAAGGGAGGACCGAGGCGTCCCGGTCCATGGCTGGGCCCTTCATGGACGTGGGGAAGGGCAGGCAGAAGTATAATAGTGTACTGGCTTTACTAGTCCACTGATCATATTCTAGATTTTTACTGTTATTTTTTCTGCTTTCGACTATCCATTACTAAGAAAGACATGTAAAACTCCCACTATGATTGTGGATGCATTTCTTTTCATTTCTGTCCACTTTTAAAATTATTATACTTAAAGTGTACAATTTGGTGGTTTTTTAATATATTCACAAGTTGTACAACCATAACTACACTTTCATCACCCTCCAAAAAAAAAACCTTAATTAGCAATCAGTCCCCCTAAGTTCCCTCTAGCCTCTTATGCCTATAGATTTGCCTATTCTGGTCATATTTCTGTTCACTTTTGCTTTATATATTTTGAGGCTAAATTATTTAGTGTATACAAATTGGAAATCATTGTATCTTCCTAGCAGGCTGAATTTTCTATCATTGTAAAGGGACCTTTCTGATCTGTTTTAATGCTGCTGCCTATTCTGTCTTACATTCATACAGCTATACCAGCTTTCTTTGGGTTAGTGTTTACATGGTATACCTTTTCCCAGCCTTTTATTTTCGACCTTTATAGGAGATGCCTTTTATAAGCAACACGTAGCTGGATTTTTTAATCCTGCCTGACAATCTTTGACTTTTTTAGAACTTTTAGTCCATTTACATTTAATACAACCTCTGGCACAACCAGGTTAAATCTCCCATCCAATAGTCTACCTCTTTGGTACTTTCTGTTTGTGACACTTGGTCTGTTTTTTTCTCTTGTTTCTTGCCCTCATTGAAGGGACAGAGTGTGTAGCATTATGCCACTCTAATAAGAAACATATATATTTGTTTTTTTACCCTAGTTCTTGACCCAGAGTTCCCAAAACTCTTTACATTTCCTGCATGTTAGGGGTGAGAGAAGTGTCTTATCCTTCATTACAAGCCCCATTCAACTGTATCTGAGTTTATGTTAATAGGGTGATTCTTAGTAGCCCCTAGATAGCTTCAGGATGGGGGCTGGTTGCTTGAGGAACCAACCACATGATTAGAGGGCTGGAAGTTTCATCCCTACCCCCTGACCTCCGGGGAGAGGAGAGGAGCTGGGATTAATTACTAGTTAATCACCAATGGCCAATGATTTAATCATTTAAGCATTCATGCCAAGGTAACAGAACCTCCATCAATCCCTAAACAGGGTTCAAGAGCTTCTGGATTGGTGAATACATCCATATGCACAGAGGTGGTACACTCCAAATCCACTGGGACAGAAATTCTTGCACTTGGGATCTTTCCAGACTCCACCCTGTGTACCTCTTCATCTGTATACTTTATTATAGCCTTAGTAGCGTTTATAAATTGGTAACAGCAAGTAAAGCATTTCTATGAATTTTATGAGTCATTCTAGCAAATTATTGAACCTGAGAGGAGTTATGGGAACCTCTGACTTTGTAGCCAAGTTGGACATAAATGTGGGCATCCTAGGGACCTGATACTTGTTGTAACAGTAGCTGACACTAAGTGTATGTTCCAGGTACTACACTAAGCAGTCTACATCTGATGTGGGGCAGTCCTTAACCTGTGGGATCTGATGCTAACTCCCAGAGGTTATGTCAGAATTGAATTATATTACAGGACATAAAAGCTGGTGTCTAAAGAATTGGAAAATTGGTTGGTGTAGAGAAAAAAAAACCCAAAACCCACATCTGGTGTCAGAAGTGTTGTAAGTAAAAAAATAGTTTTCATTTAGCCAAGCTCTTTCATACCTGCCCCTTCTGGTATTGCAGAAGGGAGAGTCGGGCCCTAGCATATGCTTCTCTGCCTCCAACCTGGCAGTCTAGAGAGCCAGGACAGAGCAAGCACTCCAGGCATAAATGGGTTTACAAACAGTGCCCTCTGGACACTGGAATATCACAGTGGCCTAATCCATGGGCTGGGCACAATTCCTATGTCCTCCTTGGCCTGAACCACATGTCTCTGCTGGCCCCAGATCAAGGGGTCCCAGAGAGATACAAGCCTTCCTTCAGGGGCTGATTTAAACAGACCTGAGGTTCAAGTCCTAACTCTGCCACCAACTTGCTGTGTAACCTTGGGACAATCACTGTCCCTCTCTCAGCCTCAGTTTTTCTCATCTGTTTAATGAATAGGTTGGACAGATAACAACTTATTGTAACAGTAGCTGACACTAAATGTATGTTCCAGGTACTACACTAAGCAGTCTACATGTATTAATTCGTTTAATCCTCACAACAACCTTATAAGGGAAATCCAGTTATTTCTCCCATTTTTACTTGTGGAGCAAGTTAGGCCCACAAAGGTCAGGTGATTTGATCAAGGTCACTTAGCAAGTAAGTAGTGGGTTAGGACTCACACCTCAGTAGTCTGGCTCTGGAGCGCTTATAACCACTAAGACTTTTGTTTCCACTGCACGAATTATGTCTCAACAAAGGAAACCCAATGAAAGTACCTAGAACAAAATTTCCTTTTTTTTCTTGGTTCCTACAGTCCTTATCAGTGTACTACCTTTGTCTCATGATGTAATCACAAGTGCTGACCTTCATGCAAGTTCATCTCCCATCCATCAGACCTAAAGAGGGGGCTTGTATGGGGACCCAAGGAGTTATCTGGACTAAATTGGGTCTGAGGTTCCTTGGGGCAAACTGCAAAAGGCAGCTTCTGACTGGGAAGAAAACTGCAGGGGAGAACAGAGATGATGCAGCCCACAAGGACTCAGACCAAGCCCCACTGTCTGTCTTTGCTTCTCCAGCACAGGGTCTGGAGTGAAGGTTCCAGATAAGTGTTTGCAGGATAAATGTCGGTTGAGCAACTCCAGTGCCAATCAGATCTGGGTTACTCTCTTGGGTTGTGCATTGTTAAACATGTGTCTATGACAGAAGTCTCAAATCTCTTCCCAGAAGAGGGAACAAATCCCTTCTCAGAATAATCACACACAGAATAAAATCTAAACCTTGACCTCTAAGGGGCTATGTCATCGACCCCTGCTAACACCTCTTACCTCATCATTAGCCAGCTTCAGCCACTATTAGCTTCTGTTATACTGGCCTTCTTGGTTTTCCGTAAACACTCATGCCCCAGGACCTTTGCATTTGCTTCCCTCCCAAGATTTTGGCATGGCTCACTCCATGAATTAACTAGGCCTCATCTTGGCAGGAGGCCTTCCCTGATCACCATATCTTAAGAAGCCCCCATCAAATCACCTCTATCACCCCTACGTGTTTTAGATCTTCCCTGTATGGGTCACCATCTATTTGTTTATATATTTATCACACAGTTCCTCCACACTAGGACATAAGCCTCATGAAGGCAAAAGCTTTGTCTTATTCAATGTGATTTGCCAGGAACTAGAAAAGAGCCTAGGAAATCAAGGAATCTACAGCAATGTGTTGAATGAAGCTTGTAGTCCCAGCGTCTGTAAGTCAGGCTACAGTTTTCTCAGGCAGAGTGATAGAACAATATGAGACAAGAGGCTTTGGAAATTAAGAAGCACCATCGCTCAGGGACCATGACCATTTCTGTTCCTGGCAATGTGGGTGACGTCCATGGGAAGAGCCTCCTCCTGACCTCCCATGCTGACTCCTGCCCTCTTACCTTCGTGCTTCTGGAACTCCTCCTCGGAGAAGCTGACGTCCTTGTGGGAGAGGTTGGTCATGAGCTGCTTGTTCTCCTCCTGCAGCTGTGCGATCTGGGAGAGAAGGTCCTGTGCTTCCCCTCGCCACACGTCCTCCACCAGCTCCAGCTCCTGCCAAGGGGATGCTCTGGTGAGGGCTTACAGCCTGCCCAGGACAGCAGCCTCACCTCCTGACCCTGGGAAGCAGCTTGGGGTTGCCAGGGCTTTCAGTCGTCCCCTTCTCCATGAGAACCAGGCAGCTGGCAGGCAAGCAGACAAGGCCACCACTAGCCCACGTGGCAACTTTGCAACAAATAGTAGGCATCCTTCTTCTGGGCAAGGTCTGCATTCATGCTATTGGGACCTGGCCAGGCAAGACCTGCATCAAGGACAACCACAGAGCTGGAATTGCCCTTTTAACTCTCAAGACAGGAAAGAGAGCAGATGAGTAGCCCCAGGCTAAGGGGACCCTAACATTTCCAACCTCTCTGGGAAGGTCACATCCCTGACCTTCGGACAGACCCTCAGTCAGGGCAAACTTCTCTCCAAGGGAGAGAGAGGCTGCAAATATCCTGAAGAAGCCACTTGGTCTCAGAGTTCCTTGTATGTCTGATACAGGCATCACTTAGGCAACTTATTTTACAACTCTGAGCCTCAGTTTCCCTCAGTTTGGGGGCCAGCACATAAAGGCTCACAGGGTTGATGTGAAATAAACAAAATCAGTCTATTAAAATTATTTTGTGGATGACTGTAAACAAAGTAACAAATAATAACAAGTGTTGACAAGGATATGAAGAAATTGGAACCCCCGGGCATTGCTGATGAGTGTGTAAAATGGTGCAGCCACTGCAGATAAGTCTAGCATTTCCACTTAAAGAGTTACCACATGACCCAGCAAGTCCACTCTAGAGTCTGCCCAAGAGAAATGAAAACACACGTCCACACAAAGTCATGGATGTGAATGTTCACAGTAGCATTATTCAGAATAGCCAAAAGGTAGAAACAACCAAAATGTCCATCAACTGAGGAATGGGTGAATAAAATGTGGTCTACCCAGACAAAAGGAATGAGGTACTGACACATAGCTACCCCATGGATGAGCCTTGATAACGCTGTGCTTAGTGAAAGCAATCAGTCACAAAAGGCCACATGTTGTATGTCCATTAATGTGAAATATCCAGAATAGGTAAATCCATAAAGACAGAAGACTGGTGATTGTCTAGGGCTGGAGGTTGTAAGGGCAAATGAGGAATGACTGTTAATGGGTGTGAGTTTTCTTTTCAGAGTAATGAAAATGTTCTAAATTTGAATTTGGTGATAACAGCAAAGCTCTCTGAACAGACTAAAAACCATTGAATTTTATGTTTTAAATGGGTACATTGTATGGTATGTGAATTATATTCAATAAAGCTGTTGCCAAAAGTAAAAGGTATTTTTGCGAAGCCATAAACCAAAGACAGAATTATTGCTATTGCCTGTACAGAATTCTCATTTAAAGCATGGATACTGGGGCCTGGAGAACAGTGTTTAAATCCTGTTTCCCCCAGTTGCCCCGATCACCGTATCTTAAGAAGTCCCCACCAAATCACCTCTATCACCCCTACCCATTTTAGATCTTCCCTGTATGGGTCACCATCTATTTGTTTATATATTTATCATCCAGCTCCTCCACCCTAGGACATAAGCCTCATGAAGGCAAAAGCTTTGTCTTATTCAATGTGTATTGACAAGAACTAGAAAAGAGCCTAGGAAATCAAGGAATCTACAGCAATGTGTTGAATGAACCTTGTAGTCTCAGCGTCTGTAAATCAGGCTACAGTTTTCTCAGGCAGAGTGATAGAATAATATGAGACAAGAGGCTTTGGAAATTAAGAAGCATCATCGCTCAGGGACCATGACCATTTCTGTTCCTGGCAATGTGGGTGACGTCCATGGGAAGAGCCTCCTCCTGACCTCCCGTGCTGACTCCTGCCCTCTTACCTTCATGCTTCTGGAACTCCTCCTCGGAGAAGCTGACGTCCTTGTGGGAGAGGTTGGTCATGAGCTGCTTGTTCTCCTCCTGCAGCTGTGCGATCTGGAAGAGAAGGTCCTGTGCTTCCCCTCGCCACACGTCCTCCACCAGCTCCAGCTCCTGCCACAAGGACGTCAGCTTCTCCGAGGAGGAGTTCCAGAAGCACGAAGGTAAGAGGGCAGGAGTCAGCATGGGAGGTCAGGAGGAGGCTCTTCCCGTGGATGTCACCCACATTGCCAGGAACAGAAGTTATCCAACCTTTGGGTGCCTTGGAAATGAGGAAAACAGTGTAACATCTACCTCTGAGTGTTGTTGTGAGGATTCAATGGTTAACATAGATAAATGTTTGGAATAGTGCCCAGCACCCAGAAAGGGCTAACAATGTGTCTGCTGATTTCTGTTCCTCCTATGGTACTGCACAAGCCGGCCTCCGTGCATCTTCCAAATAAGTTCCTAAATCCCACCTCCTTTGTCAAGAAGCCTGCTGCACTGGGGAAATGAGAGATAACAAATATTCACACAGCTGTTTCAAGGTCACCAGGGGAGGTGAAGGGCAGGGCCAGAGGGCAAAAGTCGTGGGATGATGGAGTGGGCACGAGACCTTCCCACATGCAGGTGTGGGCTGGAAGCAGTCTGGCTCTCCCCACCCTTGTCCTCCCTGCTCCCACCTGGCACAGGCTGAACACACAGAGGGCCTCAGCAGGTATCGGCCAAGTGTAACTGGATGGGGCAGGCAGAACAATGGTCCCCAAAGACATCCACATCCTAATGCCTAGAACCTGATCGTACATGACCTCCAATGGCAAAGATACTTGGCAGGTGTGATTGAGTGAAGAATCCTGAGACAGGGAGATTCTCCTGGATAATCTGGGTGAGCCCAATGTCATTGCAAGGGTCCTTGTAAGTGAAAAAGGGAGGCAGGAGAATTAAAGTTAGAGACTATGTGGCAACAGAAGCAGAGGTCAGAGTTAGAGATTTGAAGATGCTACACCGCTGGCTTTGAAGATGGAAAATGGAACCACAAGACAAGACATGCACGTGGCCTCCAGAAACTGGAAAAGGCAAGGAATTGGCTTCTTTAGGGCCTTCAGAACGAATGGGGCCCTTCAAACACCTTGATTTTAACCCAGTGAGACCCATTTCTGACTTCTGGACTCCAGACCTAAGGCTTCCAACCTTACCCATATTGATATTATCCATAAATGTCCTATCATCCAGTATGATAATAAATTTGCAATGATATGTTACAGCAGCAAGAGGAGACAAATTCAGACTCTAACCCTCAGTTGTTGTTTTTTTTCTCAATCAACTAAACCTGATGCTGGGAGAGCTAGTTCTTGCTTCTGAGCTGAGCATGGAGAATTTAATCTTGCCACAGAGATGCCAGCTGAAAAGGCTCTTCCATAAAGTCATTCCCGATGATCACCTACTTTGCCATCTCTCAGAAGTAACAGTCTTCAAACTCCTTACGTTGGCCTACAGGGCCCAGCATAATCAGACCCTGGCGCCTCCCAGACATCATCTCCCTCTTTATTCCTTACTGGCTCTGCTATAGCCACACTGGCGCTTTCTGTGTTTCTTCAACACACCAAGCTCCTTCCTACCTCAGGGCCTCTGCACTTGTTGCAGGTTCTGCCTAGAATGCCCTGCCCTAGACCTCTCTGCTGGCACCTGCATTTCATTCAAATCTCAGCACCAATGTCGCCTCCTCAGGGAAGTCTTCCTGTCTTCTGACTGGCCTATATATTAGACCCCCACCCTGGCCAGTCCCTTTCTCATCTCCCTGTTTTATTTTCTTGAGGGCAGTTATTACAGGCTGAATTTTTTTTAAAACTATGTCCTCACACCAGAATTGCACAGCCCCACAGAGTAGCCAAAGGCCACATATGGCTGCTGAACACTTGAAAAGGGGCTGGTCTGAACTGAAACATGCATTGAGTGTTAAGTAAGCACCAGATTTCAAAGCTATAGTAGGAAAAAAAGAATGCAAAATACCTCATTAATAACTTTTTTGTTAACTATGTGTAGTGATGGATAGTAACTAAACTATCAGTTCACAATATACACCACATCATTATGTTCTATATACATAACACTAATATGTTTGTTCTATGTCAATTATATCCTAATAAAAATAATTTTTTACATTCATTACATGTTGAAATAATATTTTGGATACACTGGGTTTGATAAGATATGTTATTAAGATCACCCTTTCCAGGAAAGGGACTGGGGAGAATGGGAGGGAAGGGAGGGATAAGGATGGGGAAAAAGAAAGGGGGTATTACGATTAGCATGTATAATGTAGGGGTGGCATGGGGAAGGCTGTGCAACACAGAGAAGACAAGTAGTGATTCTACATCTTACTATGCTGATGGACAGTGACTGTAATGGGGTATGTGGGGGGGACTTGATGAAGGGGGGACCTAGTAAACATAATGTTCTTCATGTAATTGTAGATTAATGAAAACAAAAACAAAAAAAAAGATCACCCTTTCCTTTATTTAATGTGACAAGCCACGTATATTTCTATGGAACAGCACTACACTAGAAAGTCAGGTATGTGAGGGCTAAGACCTCATCTGTTATGGTCACCACTGTTTCCCCAGTGCCCAGAACCGTGCTTGGCACATAGCAGGTGCTCAATAAATGTATCTGTTGGGTGAATAAATGAGGACTATCTGCTATTTACATTATATGCAACTATATCTGCTCAGCTACCACTTTCTAAAGCCTATTTGTTTGTTTTTCCTGCTTTCCCAGTTACCCATGAACCACCTGAGATGAAGACCCAGCCTTCCTTTTCTTTGTATTGCCCAGGTTGCCTACTAGGGCACCTTGCATGCTGTGGCCTGTCAACAGGGTTGCAGACTGAGTAAGCAGGTAGAACATGAAAAGACTATGGCCTGGGTCTGCTTGATGAGCAGATCTAACTGTGTTCAGGGGTGGGGTCTGTTGGGAGGAGGAGTTGGTGTAAGAGAAGGTGCATGCTTTACTGGAGCCATGTTTGTTGACAGAGAAGACACCAAGCTGAGGAAGGCAGGAAGAAATGAAGGGAGGGAAGGAAGAACAAACGGTAACACCAAGGACACGCTAAGATTTTCTGCAGAAATAACACCTTAAAGAGTGTTTGAGACAACAAATCAAATCCCAGACGATTCTCTGTTAATCCCAAGAGTACAGTAAAGGGGACCGGAGCTGGGGGAGGAAAAGGGGTTTTACCCTCCCATCTACGAGAGAGGGTTTTCAGTGTTCAGAAATAAGCCCCGGCTGTGAACACACTGGAGCCGACTTCCTGGCCGACGGCATTCCAAAAGTGGCAAGTGCAGCCAACTGGGAATTCCAACTGACTCCAGGCCTAGTGGCCTCCAAAAGCTCTTAAGGGTGTCTCCAAACCTGCTGCAGGGACAGGGAGATGGGTGCCAGGACTTCTGTGTAGCCCAGGCTAATCCCCTTAGTCCCTGTTAATAAGAGGCAGCAGTATGAGAAGGTTTCAAAGGTCCCTTCCATTTCCAACCCTCTGGGAGAGATGGAGGAATCTGGGGTAGGAGTAGGGGTGCCTGGGATGGGGGTGGGGTCCCCAATATCAGCCCATGAGCACCTTACTGAATACCTTTCCAGGCCTAAAGACAACAGTTATCCTCATAGTGGGTCAGGTGCTGTCCTGAGCACTTTCTACATATGAACCATAATTTTCACCACAGCCCAATTAAATTGTACTATTATTCTCTCCATTTTCAGCTGAGGAAACAGAGGCACAGAGAGGTGAGGTGACTGGCCAAGATTACACAGCCTGTGAATGGTAAGGTTGAGACCAGGCTATCTAGCGCCAAAGTCCCTGCTCCTGGGAGGACTGAGATTAATTACAGGGCTGGGGCACTGTCAGGCTCTCAGTGGGATCCTGGAAATGCTGCCTAATGCTCAGTTTCCTTTCTGACCCCAGGGCACAGCACCTATGAGGACAAACCATCTAACCTTGTAAACACTAGTGCTCTTAACCATCCTTCAGGTTAAGATTGCATACACAGCCTTGAAAGCAAGAAGGACCTCAAAGTACACAATAGGTGATGGCCTGCCAGGGAGGTTCAGAGAGGCCAACGGTATTTCCTGAGGCCACACAGCAAGCCAGAGCTGGCTCAGGCACCCTGATTCTCCAAAGAAAGGCGTTTGTTGTTTCCTCTCATTCTCAGTCGGAAGGGTCTGACAGGAGCATCCCCGGGCTGAGGTTGGGGCAGGAAACCACACAGCTCCCACTTCCTTTTCTCCAGACACCTCATCTGGACGCCCAGCCCAGTGGGGAGGCCCTGATTCATGAGCCCAGAGGGATTCTTGTTCACAGGGCAGAGGTTTAGCCTTAAAGCTGCCCCAAATCATCTTCCCCCAATTCAAATAGGGTGGGGAAGAGGTACTAGCATCAGCTCCACTGGGGTTGGACTCTCTCTCTCAGCACTAACTTAGGACAAATCCTACCTCCCCTCCCACCCCCCAACTCTGGCCCTCAGTTTCTACGTCTGTAAAATGAAGGTAGTAATTCCTACCTCACAGAGTTCTGTGGTGATTAAAGCTAAAATCAAGGTGAAAGCACCTCAGGTCAATAAGCGAGGGAACTCCGAGAAGCAATATGCAAATAGGAACCCAGAGATGGCAGATCACTAAGCTCAGTGGCTGGAGTCACATCCCCTTTGCTCTGGGGGAGTTCTAGGGTAAGGCCTAGAGTGGCTTCTTGGGTAACACTGAAGGGCAGGGGGCTGGAAAAGAATGAGATTAAACACTTTAGATAATATCCCATTTAATTCTTGTAAAGTGGGTCCTATTACTATTACCACATGATGTATGAGGAAACAAAAGCACAGAGAGATTAAGTAACTTACCCAAGGTCACACAGCTATTGAATGGTAACGGTGGGATTTGAATCAGACCTGACTCCAAAGAACTGCCCTTAATTTCCGTGGTATGTGCCAAAAAAGGGCAAAAGAGGGTCAGGGCCTCCTTGCCCCCCTCTCATTCAAGTCGGGTCTCCTTTCGTCTAATCCCTGTACATACGTATGTGTGTTCCTACAGCTAGCTGCCCGGTGCTGAAGAGCCCTTAGCTCCCAGCGGTCCCACTGCCCACAGGGGCAGACTGAGGCCACTGCCCACCTTCTGGTGTTTGCGCTCCTTCTCGATGCGGTCCATCCTCTCCAGGCGCAGACGGTCCAGCTCGAGGCGCAGCTCGTCTAGCTCGGGAGCGACGTGGTGGCGGCTGACCAGCACCTCTAGGATCTCCAGGACGCGCACGACCTTGGGCATAAGGCGCGCGATGGCCTCGCAACCGTGCTGGTCTATGACCCGCTCGAACTCGTGGCCCACGAGCGACGCGATGTCGTACACGTCCATGACGGTCAGCTCCGCCACGTTCTTCTCCAGCGCCGACTCGGTCGCGGGCGAAGACCCACTGTCCTCCTCCATGGCCCCCCGCCCGGCCTTTCCCGCACCCTGCAAACTAGTGCAACTCCCAAACTTGCCGCTGTCGAGGGCAGCGCCGGGCAGGGCCCACCTCGCACCGTCGCCGGCCCGCGTTCAGCTGGCCCACCGGCGAGGGCGCACCGGGCGAGCGGCCGGCGTCGGCATGCGCGGAGGCGGCGGGCCGCTGCTGGAGGTCGGGGCGCCGGGCGCGGGTCTGGGCGCCCGGTCTGCCCGGAGCCTGCTCCCGATGGGAAGAGGAGGAGGTGGTGGCGAGGAAGGCGCGCGTGCGCAGGCCCGCGGCGCCTCCCAAGTTGGAATCCGAGTTGGGCGCGATGGAGGCGCGGGGCCGGCCTGGAGAGGGGGCCCCGCTGCCCTCGGAAACAGTCCGTACCCGCAGGTCGCCCCCACGGCCGGAGCCTGGGAAGGAAGGGCGGCCGCGACTCCTCCGGGAAACTTTGGAGGCGGCGAGGCCCGGTGACTCCCCCCCACCCCCCCGGGATGCCGCGCGCCCCGCCCCGATCCCGGCCTGGCGAGGGGCGCGCCCGGCTTCCGCCGCCCGAGGGCGCCTTGGGGTCCCCGCAGGCGCTACGCTCCGACCTTCCGCTTTGGCGGCCCCTGGCCGCTCTCCACCCGCTGGCGTCTCGCCTGCCCACCCGCCGGAGACCCCAGCGCGGCCCGACGCGCTGCCCAAGCTCCGGCCCGGTGCTGGCTCCTCCTCTCCCTGTCGCGCCGGGAGGGGTCGAGACTAGCCTGGAGGAGAGGGGCGGAGACGCCGGGGACGCTTGTCTCTCCGGACGAGTAGCAGCGTTGCGGGGCGGCCCCTGCGGTGGAGAGAACTGGAGGAGTCACGAGGTGGGCTCCGGGATGGGGCCCATACTGGGGAGAAAGGAGGGAACCCCAGCCCGCAGATCCAGTCACAGGCGTAGCTGGCGGCGCCGGGCCCTGCGCTCGGGTGGAGGTGACCAGCATCGAGGCAGAAGGCCGAGGGGGCCTCTGTCCCCGAAGCCGCCCCACCCGACGAACCAGGTCCATTAGCGGCTCCTGAAACATAAACACTACTTCACAGAGGAGGCGAGGCCCGGGCCTGAGTCTCAGCACCACGAGTTTCCTTGTCCCAAGCATCCTGTCCTTTTGACCTGGCTAAATGTACTAGTCCATCAGATTCCGGTCGCGTACCCCTCGCCCACCCACACCAGCCTTGCCTGAACCCACCATCCCCCTACCCTTACCACCCTCCAACGCATAGGTGAAGGACCCTCCTCTGCATTCGCACGTCCGTCTTCTCCCTTAAAGCTGCTCTTACTTAGCATACGAGTTTTAACGATGTGGTTACAAATGTGCCTCCCCCATTAGACTGCGATCAGCTTGAAGGAATGAAAAAACCTTAACGCCCTTGTAGCCGTAAAGCTCACACCAACCTGGCACATACTGATTAAAACTTAAAAAAAAAGGTTAAAATGTGTTGAACATCTGTTTTATATTTGATATATATCGCTTACTATATGCTATGCATTCTAAGTGCTTTAAAGTATTTCATTTAATCCTTACTCCATTGGTTCTCAAAGTGTGGCCGGAGGAGCACTGGGGTTCCCCAATATGCAAAGGGTCTCTGTGAGGTTCCCCCTCTTGCCAGCTATGTATCAGTGTGACGCCAGGTGTTCTTCCTATGCTTGACATAAAACAGCGTATCACAACAGATTGAACAGGCAGGAGCAGATTATTTGAGGATCCAGCTTTCTTATAATGGTGAACTAGACATTAAGGAGTTTGCAAAAATATAAAACAAATGGCACTTCTAAGTACTTCGTTTTAGAGCATAGAGTTACTTTTCATTAAAAATATTCATGTTAAAATGTAATACATTTGCAATGGAATATTATTCAGCCATAAAAAGAAAAGAAATCCTGCCATTTGCAACAACGTGGATGGATCTAGAGGATATTATGCTCAGTGAAATAAACCAGGTGGAGAAAAAGAAATACCATATGATTTCACTTATTTGTGGAATGTAAAAACAAAGCAAAACAGAAGGAACAAAACAGCATTAGACTCATAGAGACGGAGAAGGGACTAGTGGTTACCAAGGGGGAGGGGAGTAGGCAGCGGGAGAGGGGGAGGGGTCTGTTTAACCACTGTGATGTACGTTTGATAATAAAAATTTTTAACTTTTAAAAAAATGTAATGCATCTGTTTTTTAATCATTTAAAAAACACCTCAGTTTACCTTTGATATCATCAAGTTCAACAACCTAGTTTTACAGCTCAGAGAGAGGAAGGGACTTGTTAAAAAATCATACACGTACAAAAACCTGATTGAGAATATAAATTTCCTATTAATATTAATGTAATCGCTTGGGCTGAGAGTTTGAGAGTCCCTTAAAATTCCTCAGAAATAACAGTATGTTTATATATACAAGAGGGAACTTAAAAAAAAACACCTTAGTTTAAATTTCTAGTTACAGTAGATATCCACAGATATAACCCACCCAACAAAATCTCTTTAGGTCCTCAATAGTTTTTAAGAGTGGTCTCGGAAAAGGGTTTCTGAGACCAAAAAGTTTGAGAACTGCTGCCTAACAACATCTAAGAACTATTGTTATCTCTGTTTTACAGTTGGGAAAACTGAGGCACAGAGAGGGCAAATAACTTGCCCAAGGCCAGGCAACTTGGTAAATGCTACAACCAGGATCCGATTTGTGCACAGCAACCCAATGAGGTGCACACATGTCTATCCCCATCCTAAATCAAGAACAGTGAGGACCAGGGAGGGGCATTAGCTTCCTGTAGCTTCAGTAACAAATTGCTAGACACTTGGTGACTTCAAACAATGGAAATTTATTCTCCAACTGCTCTGGAGGCCAGATCTCTGAGATCAAGGGGTCAGTAGGGTAGTGCTCCCTTGAAGGCTCCACGGGAGGTTCCTTCCTGTCTTTTCAGCTCTGGTGTACTTAGCTAGTGGCTACATCCCTCCGGTGTCTGCTTCTGTCTTCATGTGAACTTCTCTTCAGGGATCTCAAGATCCCTAACTTAATCCCATCTGCAAAGACCCTTTTTTCAAATCAGGTCATGTTCACAGGTTCCAAGGATTAGGATGTGGAAATATCTTTTGGATGTTTGGGTGGGATGGCACCATTTGACCCACCAGGGGAGGTTAAGTAACTTGCTTAGGGTCCCCCACAGCTGGGAGGGAGGGAGCACCAGTTGGGTGCCTTGTGAATGAAGGTATAAATTCTGAGTGCCCAGCTTAGGAGACTCTCAGTACATCTCTGCTGCCCAGAGGGCAAAGCTGTCCCAAGAAAGTGGCTGTGGGGCCAAGTTCATATCTGATGCAGTAGATGATGTTATATGACCTCTGACAAATCATTGCAGTTTTCTTTGTCTCAGCTTTTTCAGCTGTAAAATGGGAATAATCTCAATTATACCTCCCTCCAGGACTTTTGTGGGGATTAAATGGGTAAGATGTTTAGAACAGAGGCTGGTACATAGGAAGAGGTACATTAATGTTCACTATTGCTATTATTGTCGTTACTATTACATTTGTGGTTTTGGTTATCACTGAAGCATTCTATTCAGAACATGACATCTTGGGATCAACAATGATGCCTGGCATGAGGGGCTATTAGAGGAATTAGGATTTAGGATTTAGGGCCACCAAATCCCATCAGTTCTACCTCTAAAATATCTATTTCTTCCTCTTTTCTCTACCTCTCTGCTGCTACCCTAGCCTCACTTACTATTATTTCCCCTCCAAAAGGCTACAGTAAGCTTCTAACTGGTTTATCTGCTTCATCTCTTCTTCCTTCTAATCTATTTTCTACATAGCAGCGAGTAATCTTCATAAGCACACATATTTTATCATGCCACGTGTCAATTAACAATGAAATTGTAAAGTTACAATAAAATTCCCAAGTTACAATAAAATCCAAAGTTCTTACTATGTATGACGAATGTGAACTTTCATAGCCTAACCTGTGTGTACCTACCTCTTCATCCTCATCTCACACTGAAGCTTCTAACTCCCCCAGCACCAGCCACATGGGTCTTCTTTAGGTCTTCTGGGTACCATGGTGTTTCTATTCCAAACTCAGATCCCTGGTGAGAGCATCCAATTCGGTGAGCTTGTCTTATAGCCTATACCCGTGATTGGGGAAAGCAAGGGTTTAACTTTTTCAGCTTCCCTAGAAGGACTAGAACTCTGCTTTCGCCAAGTGTTACACAGGAATGAACTGCCCAAACTTGGAAAGGGAGTTCAGATGCTGAATAGAAAACAATGCATGACTTGTTAAGAAGGGCATGCAAATGTGGGCCAGAGTTAAACTGCTGGGAAACACTAGAAAGGGTTTTAAAGGTCACCCCACTCAGAGGCCTCTTTATCCACCAGTTCCACTGGTAGCACTCAACCTCCCCTTGCAACAAGGTAGAACAACTATTCAAAGACTATGGGCCTGTTGGACTATTTGTGAGTAAAATTATATAATGTGAATTGTTTGAAAATAACCCTCTGGGAGGGTAGGATGATTGGGAATACAGATGAAAGGAGGAGCAGCTGTTTGGTTAATTATTGTTGAAGTGGGCTCTGGGTACCTGGAGGCTCATTATGCCATTCTTCCTCCTTTTGTAATACTAGCCAATTTTCATAATAAAGATTTTTGTTTTTAAATACACACTGTGGGCAAAGTATAAGCTTGCCTGGGCTCATCCCAAGTCTTGCTTCAGTGATGGGTGAAACGAGAGTGATTTGATGCCACCAATAGGACTGGAAGATCTGGAGAGGGGATGGAGGGTGAGTGAGTGCCGGACCACCCACAGTTAGGATTAGGAGAGAGAGCTGCAGGCAGATGGGAGATGTTTCCTCATTCTGCGAGCCGAGCCGCTAGCCAGCTGGGCTGGACACGTGGCAGAGAGAAGCAGTGATTGTGTGGGAGAAGTCATGCTTCCTGGAAAATCAAGCCGCATGGGCCTGAGAAACCACCCTAGGGCTTCAGAGGCAACTGTGGGTTACTTGAATGTAGCTCCCTGGGCTGTTGCCAGACACTACGCAATGGACAGAAGGTCTGTGTCCTCCCAAATTCATAGGCTGGATTCCTATCCTCTGAGGAGGTGGTGTTAGGGGTAGGACCTCTGGGAGGTGAGGAGGTCATGAGGGCAGAGCCCCTGTGAATGGGATTAGTGCCCTTATACGAGACCCCACAGAGCTCTCCCTCCCCCTTCCACCTTACGGGGACCCAGCTAGAAGACCATTATCCATGACCCAGGCAGAGGGCTCTCACTCGACATCAAACCTGCCAGTGCCTTGATCTTGGACTTCCAGCCTCCAGAATTGAGAGAAATAAATTCCTGCTGTTTATGGACTCGGTCCAAGGTATTTTTGTTAGAGCCACCCTTTGTGAAGCTAAGAGACTCTATTATGAGCACCCCCGTTTTTCCGGAGTCTGAGTAGTCCCCTGCCCACCTCTGATTTACTTGCCTTGTCTCAGGGCTGACAGCCTGAAATGGCCTCACACCCTCTCCTCTATGCAGCCACTCTCCTGACTTCCTGTGGTTGCTGTCCTGGCTTTTCATTCCTCCTCCTCTTTCTCCTTCTTAGACAGACTTGAGATGGTCATAGACATTTTTGATGTCATCACTGACATCTTTAAATACCAGAAATATCACATGAGACTCACAGCCTGTTCTGCATTGATTCTATTTGACAGTCACCCTCTCTCCAAAGGCATCATATGGAAGATTTGATCAGACTCCCAAAACACAGCTCAGAAAAGAGGAAGATGAGACCTTAGCAACCTTAAAGTGCATTGGGCACACTCTGAATTTCAATGTCTGTTTCTACCTGAAGAGAGAGTATCTGTAAAATGCCAGTCTGTGAAGGTTTTCTATCAGGTTACATTAATCTGGAAGCACTTCTCTGCTTCTAGGATCTTATCCACTTAAATAGTTGGCCTCTTAATCAAAGAAAATGTGTAAGGAAGAATATTCAGAAAGTACAAAATCACCCATTGCCTTCGTATGAGTTCCCTAAAAACAAAGCTTGAGGCAAAGTTTATGAGCTAATGCTCTGTTGGAGGGGACAGTGGAAGGCGAGCAGGAGTCAGGGCAAAAGAGAAGGCAGAGAAGAAGGGGCAGCAAGTGCAAGGGGAATATTAACACAAAGGTGGTCCAGCATCACAAGACTACTCAGCTGGTTGCTGGGTCTCAAGGATGTATCTGGGGAGGATGTGCGAAGCCATGGAGTCTCAGAATTACCCATCAGGAATCTCAGAACTGCCCATCAGCATGGCGAGGGGTGTTGGGAGGGGGAGAAGGATGGAGGTGAGAGAGGGTAGCAATGTGCCTGCTTCTTCCTGTTTCCCATTACTCCTTCACCTGGGGCCTTAACCTCCTCCCATTTCTAAGTGGACCCCTTCTAGTTGGTTGCAGCCTTTGGCCCTGTGGTCTTCTGAGACTGTCAGAATAGTTAGCAGCTGGGGTCTGTGGCACCTCTCAGAGCTTTGCAACTCCCAAGTGAGATGAACTTGGGATCTGCTGTACCAATAATCCAACCTTTTACAAATGGATGTATTTAATGGGATTCCTTCCATCCTATTTCCATTCCCAGGTAACTACTGTTGACAGAAGCATGACATAGATATTAGTATGCAATTGGCATTTTTCACTTAATAATACCCTACTATCATGTTTCCAGCTCAACATATATAGACCTACCTCGATATCGTTTTTTACTAGATAACACTTGCCTCATTCTTTTAAATCACCGTAGAGTTTACTAATTTATGGATGTACTATGACTTACCTGATCATTTCTCCGTTGATACACATTCACGCTATTTCCCAGTTTAGGCTGTTGGGACATCAGCATTGATTATTGGTTCTTCAACTTTATGAGAAGTGAGTGGCTAAAACATGTCATATCCTCATGTGCCCAGCAACTCCAGTCCCGCCTATAAATTAGGCAGTAAGGAGGAAGGCTGCAGCGCACCACCGGGGCCAGCAGAGCCCCACCCTGGTCCGTGTGTTCTATGTGCTGGTGGTTCCACCCTGCAGCCACGCAGCTTTCTGGAATGCAACTTTTTCCATGCCATTTTCTCACTTAAATCCTTTTCATGATTTTCCATTGTTCTTTGGGCGCTGTGGGGGAGGATCTAGCCCTTATTTTTATACATTTCAACTCCATTAGCACTTTTCCAGTTTTCAAGCTTGCTAAGGTCAGAACCCTGATACAAAGCCTGTGACCCAGTAATTCTACTCCCAGGTTTACGACCAACAGAAAAAAGAATATCCATAGCAGTTTTACTCAAAATCACCCCAAACAGGAAATGAGCTGAATCAACTTTTTAAGGGTCTGGCTTCTTTCCCTCCATATAATTATTTTAAGATTCATTTCAAATTGCTGTGTGTATATATAAGTCAAGTATAAAAATCAAACGAATATTCATATTTTACCTGATTGTTTATAGTTCATAATGCGTGATCAAAACCAAAAGTTTCTGTGATGACTGCCCTTGCACTGTTCACCGTGTAAGAACTTATTCACTATGTAAGAATTTGTTCACCATGTAAGAACTTGTTCGTTATGCTTCAGAAGATTGGAGGTTGTTGAGAACTAGATTGGGGTTGATTAATGATTGTGCATTGAGTCCCCTATACAGAATTTTATTGTTGTTAACAACCATTTGATCAATAAATATGAGAAATGCCCTCTCAAAAACAAAAAAAGAAAATAAACATCTGACGTAAAAAAAAAATTGTTGTGTGTATAAATAGCTCATTCTTTTTTATCATTGGGTAACGTCCCCCTGGATAGATATACCATGATTTGTTTATCCATTCACCTTTTGTTGAACATTTGGGTCATTTCTAGTTTTTGCTTCATGCAAGTACTTTGAACATTTATGTTCATGTCTTTGTATGGACATGTGCATTTCATTCTTTCGGGTAAATGCCTAGAAGTGCAATGCCCAGGATGTACAGTAAGTTTAACTTTTGGAGAAACTGCCAAACTTTTCCTAAGTGGTTGTGCCATTACATTCCCACCAGTGAAGGAGAATGGGCTTGGCCCTTTGTAATTTGACCTGGGTAAATTTTACTAATGTCCGTGGGTGACTCGGCAGCTCACCCAAGTTTGAGAACTACTGGCTTAGAGGGTGACAGTACTGTGGGGCTTTTCCTTCAAGAGGCGACACTGGAGCAGAGCGGGGCATATAGTGAGGGAGTGAGCCATGAGGAGACCTGGGCGGAGGTGGTTCCATGCAGAGGGAACGGGAAGTGCAGAGCCCAGGAATCAGGAGCTGGTGTGGAGGGCTAGCAAGAGCATCTGTGGGTTTGAATAGGGCTAAGAGAGAATGTGTGGGAAGAGACGGCCAGAGAGGAGAGGAGGGGGGGTCCAGAGAAGGTAAGCTGTATGGACTTGATTCTGAATGAGCTTGGGAGCCACTGCAGAACTTTTGAGCAGAAGCATGATGAGATTTCATAGCTGAGGAAACCAAGTCTCAGAGAGGTAAATTAACTTGCCACAGGTCACACTGTAAGCTTCTGGGCTGAGGTTCAACCCAGGTCTGTCATGGCCCAAGAGCACACAGTTGGCCTCTGTGCTCTTTGAGCTGCCTTTGGTACCAAAGAGCTATACAAAAGTGGGTGTTAGAAGCAGTCATGTCCTCCAGCCAACGACCACCAGAACACACTGGTACTTAGGTCAGCTGGGCTTACTATTGCAGGAGGGAGAACATACTCCCAGGAACCATGGGGTGATTCAGTAAGACGATGCTGGGGTGTTAGGAAGAGTAAGATGACAGAATTTGGGCTTTGACTGGGCTATTCTGGGGGAGATTAGGGATCTTGGAGTTTGCTCTAGAGTGGGTGTTGTCAGGAGGCAGGGATAATTCTAGGACTGGGGCTCTGAATAGGTCATGTCCACATGGAGGGCAGACGAGAGCAAGGCTGAGGCCGCAACTGGTAAAGAAGCAGCCATTACTCATGCTAGTCAAGAGCAGGAGATGTTTTTGGTACTTTGTGGCCTGGCCCACATTTCAGTTTTGTCTTGTGTCAGTCAGAGTGTCCCTGTCGGACGGCGATGTTTTGTGAAACTGTCACGTCAACGGGAGAACACCAAGGACAGCTGCTAGTACCAGGCCAGCTTCTGGATGTCAGGTGCTGCGCTTCTCTTTTTCAAAGCCACGACAGCTGTTTGGTATTCACAGTGGAAATACAGTCTAGGAAAAACAAACCAGCTTTGGCACGTTACTGAATCTCAGAGACACAGCCCTCTCCTGACTGACCTTTCTGCTGTCTTACTCTGAGGTGCTGACCTGGCTGTTTCTGGGCTACACTCTGATGGTTAAAGTTAATACCTCTTCTCTGTTTGCTTATTTTAAACAGCTTTATTGAGATATTATTGTTCAGATGTCATAAAATCCACACATTTAAAGGATACAATTCAGTGGTTTTTAGTATATTCACAGATATGTGCAATCACCCCCACCATCTAGTTCCAGAATATTTTCATCTCTCCGAAAGGAAATCCCAGTAGCAGTTACTCCCCATTTTGCCCATACCTCCCACCACAGCCCGAGGTAACCCTTAATCTCCTATCTCTGTGGCATTGCCTATTTTGGACATTTCATATACAGGGAATCACACAGTACGTGGCCTTTTGTGTCTGGTTTCACTTAGCACAATGTTCTTAAGATTCATCCATGTTGGAGCATATGTCAGGGTTCATTCCTTTGTATGGCTGATTCATATTCCACTGTATGGATGGACAACCTTTTGGGACTTTCTTGTTTCCACCTTCCCTGTTGTGTTGCCTGTGGTAGAACAGTACTTTCCTGTGAAAACTCAGATCACTTTGTGGGAAGCTTTAAGTCCTCACAGAACTCCTTGTTTCTGGGAGATGAACCAAGCTCCAGAAGAGCGTGGGAGGGAAAAGGTAAAAAGGATTTGTCCAGTCAGGAAGCTTACAGCCACTGAGTTCCTTTTGTGTGCCAGGTGGGGCTCTAGGAACCAAAGATAAATTAGGATAGACATGCCTGCCCTCAAGGAGCTCATAGTCCAGCCAGTACAGAGGGTACAGGTGCTGTTTTGCTCACCCAGATCCACCTTTTCTGATCTTCCTCAGGCACCCCTCATCCTGCCCCACTCCCTCGTTCCAACGAAGGAGAAACCGAGGCTTGAGTAATCAGCTCTGTCAACCTGGGGGCGACAGTGTTTGGTCAGGGATGGGCCTGACCTGACAGTCTGCTGAGATTCCACGACACTTGCCCTGGCCCTCTTGAAAAAGGTGATTTTTTTTGGTGAGCAGACTAAAAAAAAAATCAGTATTCAGTTTGGGACCAGGGTACTCCCTCACCCTGTAGAAATGGGGCCATCTGATAAAGCTGATATTAAAACCTTTCTCTTTTTAATGCTTCAGTTTCACCTTCATTTCTGGATTCTCTTTTTCTTTTCACTTAATCACCCAAATCTTTCCTTAAGTATTATTCTTCCCTCTTCACAAATATCCTCACTGGTGGATCCTATCATCAAAAATGGGCCCTCTGTTTTCCTGTAACATTTTCCATTTGGATTATCCCGTCAGTCTGTGATTAATTGTGCCCTGGCATTGTTCCAGGATGGGGGCACACAGAACCTATCCCAAGGTCTGGGTCATGCAACTCAGCCTTCACATTCAGTGACAGCCTCACATTTAGACTCTTCATTTCCATAGACGCTAATTTTGCGTTTGGTTTGCAGTTCAGGACAGGAGTTTGTATCAGAAAATAGAACCCAGTCTGTGTCTTTCCAACAGGAAGATTTTAATGTAGAAAGTGGTTAAACAGATGCATTAGTTACCTCTTGCTGTGCAACAAGTTACCCAAATACTTATAGTGGCCTAAAGCAACAATAATCATTATCTTTCATAGTTTCTGCAGATCTGGAATTTGGGAGCAGTTAGGCTGCACAGTTTTGATACAGGGACTCTCATGAGGCTGCAGTCAAGATATTGGCTGGGGCTGTGTCATCTGAAGGCTTACCTGGGGCTGGAGGAGCTACTTCTAAGATGGCATCCTCACATGGGTGGTGGCTGGAGGCCTTAGTTTCTCTCTACAGGGGCCTATCCCAGAGCTGCTCGTGTGTCCTCATGACGATAGCAAGAGTTCCCCAGAGGAAGTGAGTCAGAAGAACAAGGTAGGTGTAATCATACCTTCTATGACCTAGCTTACGAAGTCAACACACTGTTACATCTGCCACATTCTCTTAGAAGAGAGTCACTAAGTTAATTCTGCCTCCCAGTCCATGGAAGGGGACTTAGGCTCCACCTTTTGAGGGAGGAGGGTCAAATAATTTGTGGATATATTTTGAAAGGGTCACAACAGGCAATGATAGAGCTGAGAAGCCAAACAAGGGATGGCGAGACAACTACAGATTAACAGCAGCAGAAAGACGCCAACCCACTTAGGACTGGAGGGATGACCAGCCCAGGAACCAGGACCGCCCAGTGGAAACTGGAACCTCAGAGGAACTGGAGCCTTGAAGAAGTAGTCGCTGATGGAGGTGCTGCCCAAAGCAGAGAGGAAGACAAATGCTCTGGCTTCTTCCTGCCTTCACCCTCTAATCTCTTGTGAGGGCCTGCAACCTGCTGAACCTACAAGAAAGTAGAGTGCAAGGGAGCTTGGGAAACGTAGTTCTTTGTGATGTAGAGGCATGTGGAGAAGGCTTGATGGGTCTGAGATCAAATGGGCAAAGGCTTAGCATGGAGCCCCCTAAAATGGCTGATCTGGTTAATGGGTGATATTGTGGTTAATTTGTCTTGAATTCTGATTACTTTATATGTTAATATTGTTCATGTTAATAAAGTACATTTAAAACTCAAAATGAAAAAAAACAAATAATGAAAGATAATTCTCCAATCTTCATTTTTCTTCCCTAACTTTAAAAAGACCTCTGGTGGGATGAGAAGGGAAGTGGAATGTTAATACTCAAAGAGCAGAGAGCTGATCTAGCCTTTCTGTGGAAACAGCCTTTGTTATTCTAAAACTTGCCAGCATTTGAGAACTGACTAATGCAACTGATAGAAACCCCTCACAAATTCTCATCTGGCGTCCTTGTCCCTGCCTCCACAAGCTTCTGATTTCAAGCAGAAATCATTAATTTTGTCCTCTCTAAGTATATACCCAGGAAAACTGAAAACATATGTCCATACAAAAATGTGTGTGTGAATGCTCACAGCAGCATTCTTCATAACAGCCAAAAAGTGGAAACAACCCAAATGTCCATCCATCAACTAATGGATAAACAAAATGTGGCCCATCCACACAATGCAATATTACTCAGCAATAAAAAGGAATGGAGCACATTATGTTAGGTGAAAGAAAATGGTCATAAAAGGTTACATATTGTATGATTCCATTCCAAATTTACAGAGACAGAAAGTAAATTAGTGGTAGCCAGGAGCTGGGGGGAATAGGAAATGGGAAGTGACAGCTAATGGGTACAAGGTTTCTTTCTGGGATGATGAAATGTTTTGGAATTAGTAGTGATGGCTGAACAACTCTGCAAATATGTGAAAAACCACTGAATTGTACACGTTAAAAGGATGAATTCTGTGGTATGTGAATTATATCTCAATAACACTGGAAGGAACGAAGGACCCACTTTTTGTTGCACCTTGCTGACCACTGATCACCACCTGGCGGGCTCTAGGCCAGACGCCAGGTGAGAGGTTCATCCATTATCCATCAACTATTTATTGCGTACTCACTAGGTGCCAACTGTTTGTCCTGTTGGATGTAGTCAAGTGCACCATGGCACATGAGCTCATGCCAGTCTGCTGAAGACCATAAAAGTGGACATTTACTGTGGGTAACCTGGAAAGTCCGGAGAGCCTGTGGTTGTTTGATTTGTCTTCAGATCTTGAAATAATGTTTAAAGACAATTGCTGAGTAATTATGACAGTGTGCTAAAAAGAAAAACCTGTCCAAAGAAGGAACAATACCAAGTAGTTGATAGTGATTATTTTACAGTACTGTGTTTAGAGTTACTTTGTCTCTTTTCCAGTTTTTAGACAGCAGTTAATTACTTTTATAACATAAAAATAATACATCTGAAGATCACTTCTGGCTGCATCTTTGGTTTGGCCACAGCTGTGTTTTCAAAAATTGGAGGTCAGTTAGTTTAGACACAGCATCTATGCTGCAATTTGCCAGTGTCCTCCCTACTCCCTATTGCCTGAAGCTGGTGCTGTCTGTTATATCAACTGTCGATTCCTGAAGACATTTAAATTCGGGTTCCCTGGTTTATGTAATAAATCCCCCACAATACACAATTAATTGTCGTTCCCTGAGATGCTAAATGATCACATTTTAAATCCCTGATAAGTAGAGTTAGAATATTTAATCAGTTTAAAAATGAAAGTTAACATTTAATTTCTAGATTAAAAACAATTGTTCTTGGCATACTGCTACAGAGTTGGGTTGCTTGGGAAGGTAAAAAGGCTGTATCCGTCAGTTTTATTCAGTTTAATAGAAAACCTCTGTAGGTTTTATAATCAGAAAGAGATTATAAAGGCATACGAATGGGCTGGAGAGGCTGGACAAACAGGGTCTAGGCTGAGCCTCCATCCAGTGATGGCTCCCAGAGTACTACTACTGTAATGACCTGCCAGGAGAAGTGGGGCCTTCGCCACAGTGTGGAAGGTGGGGAGTCAGGAGACCATTAGTAGAATTCTTGAGTTCAGTAACACACTGTCAGCCTGGAAGTTTCCATCACTAGCTGCACCTGTCTTGACACCTGAAGCAGAAAACTGGGATATTGGTCCACTACTGCCCCCTATTGCCTGATGGTCTTTGAAAAAATGAACCCTCAAACTTGCACAGCATGTTCACATACACGGTGTTATTTGATCCTTCTGATAACTTTAAGATAAGCTAGGCATGTAGTGTCATCCCCTTTCTACAGATAAGGAAATGGAAGCTTAGAGGGGTGATGGAACATAATTAGGGTCACACAGCTGTGTGCAAAACTGGAGTAACAACCCAGGTATCCTCATCCCCAGGCCAGTTCAAGTTCATTGCAATCAACTAGTATGTCAGGAGTAAGGTCATTTGTGGTCCTATGGTAAGGCCTACGAGCACAGCATACATATGCCAAGGCTGGTATCTCATGAGTGACACAAAATGGGAAATAACTATAACTTGGTAGGCACAAATCAGCATTGTAAACAAAGGGGAAGGGGCTAGTATTTGGCATCAGGATGTCTAGGAACATTTCAGAGGAGAGAAGAGGTGACATTTGTATTGGTTTTTGAGAGATGAGTAGGAGTAAGACAGGAGTCAAAGGGTGGAAAAAATTGTCCTAGCAGCTAGCAAGAGCTAAAGATTTTGGTGTGGCTGCAAGGTTTTGGGTAACTGAGAGAATTAAAATTTTGGAGGACTTGGACAAGGTAATTTTTTTTTTCAGTTTCAGTATTATATACATACGGTAAAACAAAGAGCATTAGTTTTAAGTATATATCTTCTTGATTTAAAAATATATATAAACACTCATGTACTCATAATTTAGATAAAGATATAAAACACTTTCAGCATCCCAAGAGGTTCCCTTGCGCCGTTTCCCAGTCTATACCCACCTCCATCCTTCCCTCGGCGGTTTTTGCAGGATGAGGGAGACCAACATAAAATCTCAAAACCCTTGACTTCAGCTCCCAGCTCCCATTCCTTCCACTCCTACTGTGGCCTCCAAATCTTTTGCCACCTTTTTGGATACTTCTAAGAGGGCACTGCACCGAGCGGGGTAGGTTCCCGATACTTTGTTTTCTTGCGCGGTCGTTCAGTAATTTAGGTTGCACACGAATGGGGAATGGAGGTGGCGACGATGATTTTTGGACTTGTGGAGCCACCGTCCAGGCTCGGGCTGCGCAGAACTGCTTTGACCCTCGGCGGCTGCCGTGTGTCAGTTACGTGGCGGCTGCCAGCACCCGCCAATCCTCGGTGCCCGCATCAGCCCCTTCGGGTGGCGCAGACGGAAGAGGCGGAGCTGAAGCGGCGGCGGCTGAGGAGGCAGCGGTGGCGGCAGCGGCTGCTGCTCCGGAGGCCGCAGTCCCGGTCCTGGCTTCGGCTCCAGCTCCACTATGGTGACGCTCGCTGAGCTGCTGGTGCTCCTGGCCGCCCTCCTGGCCACGGCCTCTGGCTACTTCGTCAGCATCGACGCGCATGCCGAGGAGTGCTTCTTTGAGCGGGTCACCTCGGGCACCAAGATGGGCCTGATCTTCGAGGTGGCCGAGGGCGGCTTCCTGGACATCGACGTGGAGGTGCGGGCGCGCTGCCCGCGGCTGAGGCGGGGTCACGCGGCCTTTCGGGGGTTGGCGGCGCCCGGGACCTCCCGGGGCGCGGGGAAAGGAAGCCGCTGTCCGAGTTCTAGGAGGGGCCAGGGCCGACGCCGAGCCCGCCGCGGCGACCCCCAACGGCCCTTTTTCCCGGGGCCGCTCGGAATCCGTGTCCCGGGATTTTCTCGGGTTACGGAGTGGTTGCTTAGTTGCTCTGGGTTCTCAACTTGAAAGACCGGGTTCCCTTGGAACCTGTCGCCGAGCTTTGCTCCGACCAGGCGCCGCGTGTCAGCTCCGGGCCCAGAAGGCGCCTCGGTTAGCTGGTGGCAGGTCCTATCGGGACAACAGCTGCATTTTTTCAAGTTACGGATTAATGTTGGAATGTGACATGGAAACTTCTGAAAAAGTAAAGTGAAAGCTATTTAGGAATGCTAGGTACACGTTCGCTTTGTTTTTCTTTATTTTTCATAGGAACAGTGTTTCACACAAAACTCCAGATACCTCGTTTAGGTAGGAGACTAGGAGAAAGGTGGAGTTGGGTCGTGCAATTTTAGAGTAATGATTGCAGCGAAATACCGGGAGAAGACGAAGTTATTTTAAGAAACCAGCAGTCCCCAAATTTTATTTTATATCTTTTTTAAACCAAAAGAATGATTCCCATTTTTTTTAGGACATTACATGTCATTAATATTTAAGTTCACTATTAGCATGATTAATTGGGTTTGAGTATTTTCCATTTGACAGTGAACAGAGTTGGGCACAAATTATACAGTACAAGTGAAGTCCAAAAATAAGGGGATACTGGAAGGAGTGATTATTAGAATTAAGATTTTACAACTCAACTATTTAAGTCTCCAAATTTTACAGGTGGCAGGGCTTTATAAGTGGAACTGACTTCACCTAGGCCTGACAGCTGGTTGGTGGTAGAGTGCGATGATAATATGAGTCTCCCAATTTCCAGTCTAGTCCTTTTTCTTAAGCCTTCCAACATCTCAGAAACAGCAGATCTGTCACTGGTTGGCAGTAATCAATCAGGGAAACCTAGAAATACAGCTTGCTCAAAATTCCTAGTTTTAAAAGTTTTTTTCTTGTTTCCACATTAGCAGTTACATGTTTCCAAGCGAGTTGGTGGTATTAGACCACTTGGAAACCATGTGTAAGGTGTGGTTTCTGTTTCTCGGGTTTAAGTTGGACAAATAGGGCGGGTGTAGTCAGAGCTGAAAGGTAGTTTAGAGAGCCAACTAACTAGTCCACCCTTGTTTCGACAGTGGGAGAACTGCAGCCCAGAGAGGGTATTGCCCCCGAAGGCGAACTAAGTGAAAATGGCATTTTCTTAGCGAATATTCTACATCCAATAGAAACCACTTACAAAGCTTATGGTTATAAATCTTTTGTGGTATCTAATGCATGTCTCTTCTGCCTCCAGATTACAGGGCCTGATAATAAAGGAATTTATAAAGGAGATCGAGAGTCCAGTGGGAAGTACACATTTGCTGCTCATATGGATGGAACATACAAATTTTGTTTTAGCAATAGGATGTCCACCATGACTCCAAAGATCGTGATGTTTACCATTGATATTGGGGAGGCCCCAAAAGGACAAGACATGGAAACGGAAGGTGAGACGAACATTCGGAAGATTTATATCGCATTCCAGGAGTTAAAATATTATTTCTATACGTATTTATTCATCAATGGCGTATTTATTTTGATTTCTTATTCTAGTTTCATTCACTGTGTTTAAAACCAAAACCTTTGTGAAATATACTTTTTGTCTAAATCTAATTAACAGAAAGAAGTTTCTGAAAATTCATGTGTATATATTAGTTGTTTACAGTTGCCCCTTCTGGCAACTTAGTCACTTTATGCTTTTTATAAACATGTATGTGACATGTTTTAGGTTGGTGGTTCTGTTGATTTGCTAGTCCTGGTATGTACATCATTATTTGCTCATTTATATATGACTAGTTTCACCTAAGTGTGTGTGTGTGTGTGTGTGTGTTATGCTTTTCTTTAGGTGGTGGAGATTCCTGGGATGGTATGTGGATTGTTTTGTGAGAACATCCTGTCTTTTTTGCATATTTTTGTTTGCTTCTAATTTCTGCTTTCCTTCTCTCTAACTTCAGTTTGTTAGCATGAGAGTGTTTTTTTTTCTTGTAATTAAAACCCTACAACTAATTAAGAGCTTTAGAGTGATTGTTTTGTGGTTTTTATTTGGTTGACAGGAGATAAGAGTTAGTCCATTTAAAATCAGTAGCACTGGAAATGCAGTGATTGACATTTCAGTAGTAGCATCATACTTTGTTTCTTTTAAATGGAAAGATTCAATTATAACTGGACAAGTAAAAGTCTTAATTAAGCATAGCCAACAGCAAATGCTGCTATTGACTTTGTAGGAAGTGTTTTGGAGGCCTTTTTACCCTTATTAAAGTTTTCTACTTTGAAACTTACAGGATATGAAATGCAGTTCTAGGAGGCATGTCTAGATGGTGACAAAAGCTCTCTCAGCTATATGTTGCAGTTAGATTAATTTTTATCCCTCAGCTGACCAACAGTGAATCCTGAATTGATTATTCTGGATAAATTGCTTACTAGGAACCACCACGTTTGAATTTTTTTCCCCTTGCCACAGTGCACTTCAAGATTTTTGGAAATGAGCAGTTCAACATGTTTTGTAGTTTTAACATGATAACATTTGTCTTAGATGTTGAGCAATTAGTAGAGTACTTACAAAGATGATGACGTATATGTTAGGTTTTGAAATCTATAGATTTTAGAGAATCACACTATTTAGTTCCTGTGCTCCCTTTCCAGGGACATTTACAGTGTAAGGTGTGGCTAACTCTCAAAAGTTTTGAAGGACTTTGTGTTTGGAAATTAGTCCTTTCCGAATAGTTAAAAAATGTTGGCTGATGTTATGTGACTATTGAATTATTAAATAATCCTGTAACACAACCTAAAATTCTTGCTTTTGCTTGTCAATGCCAGTGAATGGCAGCTGTCAAATCAAGCCATCCTTTAAAGCATTGGTCCTCAGGAAAGGATGACCTTTGCCCCCATCCTCCCTGCCCCCCAATATTTGACAGTACCTGGAGACATTTTTAATTCTCTGGACTGGATGGGAGATCGTATAGTGTATTGGGTAGCACCCCCCAAGAAAGAATTACCAGTCCAAAATGCCAACAGTATTGCTCCCGAGAAACCCTGCTCTAAAGGTTCCATGAGTGAATGGGGCTTCCAAAGTGAAGCTAGTGAGGGGTGTTTTGAGATTCCAGCCCAACTACCCTAAAATGGTAGGGGCCCTTGGCTTCTCTTGAGACGTTTATCTATGGCAATTTGGAATTGCAGATGAGGCCCAGTCTTGAGCAGTGATGAGGAGACCCCATTCAATGGGAATTTCCCCTTGTGGTACATTTTTTTCCCTACCTCTTTGTTCCTTGTCATAAATATGATACTACCTAGAAGCATACACTTTGTCCTCAGAACACTTAGCTCACCTTGTATTCATTTTTGGCTAAAAAGAATACCTAGTTTTAAACCTTGTGCAGCTGATATGTTACCTTTTCACTTTAAATGCCTGCTATTCCTCACTATAGTGAAATTGCTCTGACTGTCCTAAAATGTTTGATTGGTGTGGATTTTCCCAAGAAGGTTTTCATGTTTTTCTCTGCTCAACTTCTTAGAGATTTAAAAGTCTGTTTTAATACTGCTCTTAAATTAATACTAGGATTATATGATTTTTAAGAGATTGTATTTTAGCTTAAACTACTGTAACCTATAGATTATTAGGGTGTTAGAGAGTTTTTCGGTTTGTTTTATATTTCATGCTCTCTTTTCTTCCCCCTTAAAAAAAGACTTTTTTTTTCCTCTCTGGTTACCTGTCAGTGTAATGAACTTTAGCAGCAGTTCATTCCTTAGGTTTGTTTTCCTTTAGTTAGTAAACTTATGTTTCCTACCCAGAAAGAGGTTTCCCTACTGGAAATGGATGTTAAAAAAAATGCTTTAAGTATTAAATTATCATCAGTGGTCCAAAATGATATCTGAGCCATTTCTAAATATAGCTTCTTTTGTATGTCTTCTCTGAGGGTTATTTTGAGGAATAGTGCTTTATAAGTAATGCTCAAAAGGAGACTGCCAGATATGTGCTGATCTCTTTACAAATTGTTCTGTAGCTCACCAGAACAAGCTAGAAGAAATGATTAATGAGCTAGCAGTGGCGATGACAGCTGTAAAACATGAACAAGAGTACATGGAAGTTCGGGAGAGAATACACAGAGCAAGTAAGTTAATGCTTTAACTTTGCAACAATGTCTGGTGGCCAAAATATGCTGAAGGTGTATTACCCAACAGCTCGTTTATAGCTTCTTCATTTGGAAATTTTGGAAGCGTATTCATACCAAAGCATTGACTTAAAAAAGCACCTACGCATAGATATTTTTTGAGTATACATGTTTGTAGAGCTTTGAACTAGTCTACTTTTTTGGCACAGTCATTCTAAACTAAAAAATACTATTAAGATTCAGCATGAGTTTTTAAGAGTTTTTTTAAATGTATGGTCAGCTACGGAATGAACAAATAGTTTTCTTAAAACAGAAAGGAAAAACATTGTAAAATATACATTGGTTTTTAACAATTAAAAACTTTTGTGCCAGTGCATTAATATTATATGCTGAGATTCAGCTGTGTTTCTAAGATGAAAGATTTTGCACTAACACAAATATAGGCCGTCACCAGGTGAAGATCAGTTTGGAAGTTTGTTCTGGGAATTGGGAATGTATTTGCGGAAACAGTGATGAATCCTATGTCAGGTTGCAAAAGCCTATTTAACCCATGATATAGCCTTAAGTATTATGCTTTTGCATTTAAAATTAAGAGGTGCCATATTGACACACAGGCCAGATACCATATTTTAGACCATATAACCCATCCAGGTCCACCCTCATGGTTCAGTGTCTTTCATCCTCCAAGTAGTTCTTGAGGATGACCTCATGGGAGCAAGTCCATCTGTAAATGCAAAGTGCTTTATGTCAGGAGTCTTTGTTTTGAGGTTGAAATAGCAAGTAGAGAGAAGAATGACTCAGATAAGCACAGGTTGAATTTCTTCAAGATGTCATTTGTGTTCTTCCCACCCTCTTACATCTATTCTTGCCACTTATGGAGACAAGCTTTCAGGACCTAGACCACATGCATTGCCTCTCCTTGGGACAAAAATGAGCAAACATAGTAGACTGGAGAAGCACCTGTTCTTGCTTTTTAGGGGGGATTGGGGCATGATGGGGACTGGGGACTAAGGCTTGTATAGACACTCCTGACTCTTCCATCATGATTCCTACTTTATGCCTCCACTATCACTCTCCTCACCCTTTGGTATCTCTAACTTCTCTTCCCTATCTGGCAGGGACCTATTTGTTGGTTACCTTGCCCCCAGGTGGGGACCAGCCCATTCTAGGATGAGTAGGGCACTGAACAAAGTCTGAAGGCCAAGAGCTTCTACTGCTTTGCAGTTTAACTAGTCCAGACCAAATGGCTCTAAAAGGTGCAGGAGGTTCTTGGAAACACAGAGCACCGCCTTCCGGGCTGTGGGGGCGTCCAACTTTATTCTTCTACTTTCAATGTGAGCAGAGATAAGCTTGTGTTTGTTTCACACACACACAGTTTTAGGCATTCAGTTTAATTTTGCAAATCAAATAGTTCCCCCGGTGTTTGTTTTTGTACATCTTCCTGCAGCACTCCTCAGATGAACAAAATGAGACCTTTTATTACTGCTGTGTTGTAATAATACTGTATTGGTTCTAGATCCAGCTAATATGTGAATGGCATGAGGATACTTGTCTTATGTACACATGCTTACCTGGGTGGCTACTTTCCTATGATTCTGTACTTTAGTATGTTCTATTGCAGTGTAAAAATGCATTTTTTAAATAAGTGAAGGAGACACAAATACTTCTTTTTATATGGTTTCTTAATATTTTGAAGTGTTTATTCAGCTGTTCCCCTTCAAGACACAATCTTGAAATGCATTATTCATGTGTTAGAAATTAGTTACTTAGTTTTCAGCAGAAGTAAACCTCATGCCGTGGAATTAGTACTGAAATTTCAGTGTTGGTGATTTTCAGAGTTCTAGTTAACGTTCTTGGTCATGTGACTATTCTTACTCTGGAAAAGAGTCCTTTTTTTTTTGAGTACTGTGAGTTATCCTTTTGGAAATATGTTAATTGCATTTCACTTCTTTTTGAATGATTATCAGTCCAGTAGCTATTATAATTCTAGTTAATCTTTACAAATGATATCTGTGTATATGTATATGTATTTCTAAAAATATGGCATTCACTTACTCACCTGATTAATATCGTTAACTATATTGCTAATTATAATTGCTTTTAATATTGGCCATTTGCAGAAAAATCAGAAACTACCTAGCAGTTTTTAAAAGTTAAGGCTATAGAATTTGATGGATAAACTTGAAAGAACATGACATAAGTTGATGTAAGTTGAGCAGAATACATTAATATAGAATGGTTATGACTGTTGAGGATCAACTCCTTAGCTTGAGTGGAATAAATCGTGAGGCTAGTTCAAGTTTGGTAGTAACTTGCAGCATTGGTCCATGAAACTGAGAAATCTCCCCCATTTAGAACAAATGCCAAGCACATGGTAGATGTACTCAATAGTCAATAAATATTTGTTGAGTAAATATTTAAAGCAAAAGACTCATACATTTTTATGTAGTAGGTGGTGCTTTTTGGGTTATTCTGTGATCTTAAAATAATCCCTTAGTTTTTTGTAATTCAGTTTTCTGATTAGGCAAAAAGGGTTGTAATGTAGGGACATTTCAGTGTGAGGGAGAAAAAAGGTTGAAGTTTGACCTTGGGCAAGTTATTTTTTCTGTTTTCGGTACAGAAGCAGACTGGGCTTGACTATACCCTGTGAGTCTTTAAGGTCCCATTTAAATCTAAAATTATCTACTTCTGAGTATGTTGAGTTGCTTGGGGACAAAAGACAAAAAAGTATTTAGAGTACTATGAATGGTATGCAGAATAATTACACAGAGTAAAGGCTAGGGGATACTTCATGATGCCTATGCATTTTTTTTTTTGGTTGTTAAATTTTGTTTTTTTGTTTGTCCTCACAGTCAACGACAACACAAACAGCAGAGTGGTCCTTTGGTCCTTCTTTGAAGCTCTTGTTTTAGTTGCCATGACATTGGGACAGATCTACTACCTGAAGAGATTTTTTGAAGTCCGGAGGGTTGTTTAAAAAGCCTTTTCCTGATGATCTCAAACTCCTAATTCACTGTTTACCAAACATCTTGTTCATAATGTCATTAGTTTCTACATTTTTATTTTCTGAACTGTACCTTCACAGCTTATGTTTCTTTGTGATTAATAGACATTGGGGAAAAACACCTTTTTAGGAAAGTTATAGTGAAAATTTGACATTTGATTGGCATAATTTGTTAATACGAATTCTTTCTCCATTATACAGGTCCTTGCAAAATTCAAACACTGTAAATGAAATATAGGCATATAGTCCTTACAATATCTTCTTTTGTTTTCATAATATGCAGTTTGTTCAGGACAGTACTTTACTAGAATGACTGCATTCTTTCGATCTCTTATCCTTCAGTTCAAGTCACTAAAGATTCATTTTGTTGAGTCTGTATGAGAAACAACTATCTAAATCTTGACATTTTCTACCCTGCCTAATGGTGTAGCTCTGACTTTGGAGTGTGCTGTCAGGTTGGTACTTTTATACTTGTCTATCTTGTTTTTGCTTTAAAGATAAGACTTAACCTGACAACATTTTTCTCCCTAAATTTTTATTTTGAACCTTAGGATTTAATCACCTCCACTTATATTGATAACACAAGCAGCTAATAACCTTTCTTTGGTTTCTGCCTAATCTTGTAAGAAGTCTTTATTAAAGCCAATTCTCTGGGTGTTTCAGTGAACAGTAGTTTTTTTCTTTTTATGCTGGCATATCCACTTTTTCCATTCTTCGGACATAGGATGTATGCGTTTATATAATTGTAAGAATCTGGATTCTGATGCCAAAGGGTTAAAGCCTCTTGGATTTCATTGCAGTGATATACAGCCACTATTTTATTTCTGATCAGTGGCATTTTGGCCATTGTTTAATTAGGGTACTGAACATCACTGTCAGTACTAGGGTTTTGTTTTTCTTGGGTCTTTTTTGGCACATGTGAATTTTGTTTTGTATAAAATGAAATGACTTTCTTTTGGTCTCTGATGATGGGTTTAAAATTAAAGGAGCATCTGGTTTTACTGTGGGGATGATCCAGGATTATGTTGGAACTGATGTATATTAGTTACTTGTATATTCTTTTTGGATCTTTGCAAAGGGAAAGCTACAAGTGACAAGTTTTATATAATTAATTTAAATTTGTTACAGGTTTTCATGTTCAGGATAAACAATTTTTCAACCTTGGGTAAAAATACTTGCAACAGTTGAAGGTGACTGTGTTTTACCTTAGGACAACTGTTGCATGTCAGCTTTGTGTGTGTGTGTGTGAGAAAAACTCCTCAAAATTGAATTAAAAGATGTAAATTTCAAATTGGTTGTGTATCTTATCTGCCCCAGGTTCAGTAAATAAACAGTTCTTTTTAAAAACAGTCTTAGCATTGTTTTACATATTAATGATTAACTCACATTTGTTAAATACCAACTTTCTACTCATATTTGAAATGAGACATTGTCCATGTTTTCTGAGGACTTGACACCTGTTATGAATGGTTTCACTTTTTATGTCCATTAACTGGATGATAGTGGATGGGAGCACAGTGTTGTGTTTTCCCTTTGGGATTTCTTGATGGGTCAGTGCTTCCATCTGAAGTAGTTCTGCTGTTTGGAAATAAAAAGATGAATTATTTTCAGTTAACCAAACTGGTTTGTGGTTATGGGAATTAAGTTTAGGAGGGATTAAATGATTTCCCAAGCCCCCAGACGAGTGATTGGTGGAACCAGAAGCTAGATCTCTACCTTTAGAAACTTCTCTTCCTCTGTTACACTAAGGGCCTGCTTGTAAGAAGCTTTGATTTATTGAGCAGTGTGTAATGTTCTAACACTATGCCAAGTGTTTATGTGGTCTGGCTCATTTATTCCTCAAAACTGTTAATGTTGGGTACCATTCATTTTGGAAATAGGAAACAGGCTTGGAAAACACCCCAAGATAGAAAACTAGTAGTAGAGCCTTAAATAGAAACACAGGTATGCTCTTTCCCTCTCCCTGCCCTTGCTTTCAAAACTGCCTGTGCAAGTACCATTTTATATAACAGTTGTCAAATATATTTTTGAGATGTGATTATATTGCAGTGAAAATGTTGAGGCATTTGTCTTTCACTTCATCAGTTTGAGCTAACTAGTCTTCTATCCCTGAAATGAGTGTGCTACCAGTTGTAGCCACTGGGTTGGAGAAAATAGAAGTCGCCACTCTCACGGGATTTACCTTTTAGTGGGAGGCAGGGTGGGGTTGGGGGAGAGGAACCCAATAAATATGTAAATTATGTGGCATATTAATAAAAGTACTACGGAGGAAAATAAAGCAACGGAAGTGGCTTTAGTGATTAGGAAAGGAAGGCATCTCTAAGATGGCAAATGCAAAGACCTGATGGGCCAAGGAGCAAGCCATGTGCATGGCTGAAGGAGGTAGGTGTCAGAGCCCAGCATAACGTGATCAGTAAAAGCTTGCTGAGTGAATGTGTTGGATGGACCAACGAACAGCCTGAGCCGGTGGTGAACACAGGAGTGGGAAGAACGCTCCTGTTTAGTAGGACTCTTATGAGTGACTTCCTCGGAAGTACACCAACATTTATTGTGCACCAGGCGTTCGATCCCCACCGTGAGCCGTCTTGCGTAACCTGGGCCCTGACGCCGGGGTGCATTTCTATCCTCTGGCCCCCCCCGCGCTGTTTGCGGGCCAGGGCGCGTGGTGGTGCTGTCACTTGCCTTCGACGGGCGCAGTCACTCACACTGAAGTGCCGCTCGGCGTAGAAAGGCGCCGCGAGCCAAAGTGGCTGCACAGGAAGGGATGTACGATTCCGCCTCGCCCCGGCGGGCGATTTTCACCCTCCCGCCGCGAGTGTGCCTTACCCGCCCTCCGGAACCTACCCGCTAGGGCACGGGGTTCCGCCCGGCCCCATCGCGGTTGCAAGCGGAAGTGCTCGGTGGCGGCACCGGGAGGAATTCGGCGGGGGCGGCGTTGGCATTGAGCGCTCGATGGAGCACGTGACGGAGGGCTCTTGGGAGTCGCTGGCGACACCCCTGCATCCGCGGGTGCTGGGCGTACTGAGGGAGCTGGGGTTCCCGTACATGACGCCGGTGCAGGTATCCGCGCAAGTGGGGAGGGGAGGCGCCGAGCGCCGGGCCCCGGGTAATGGGACGCGTCTGGTAAGTGTTGGCATCAGGACTCGCATCCCGGAATTTTCACCCATGAACTGGAACTTTCGCCATGTCTTCAAGGCTGCCTAGACTCGAGTGATGCCAAGCTGGTTAATGATCCAGGCGGACAGAAAGAGTAAGGGCTGCACACCTGTACTGGGACCCAAGCTCCTGACTCCTCGCCTGGCCTTGCCCCCTCTAGCTGTGCGACCTGGGGCAAGTGACTTAACCTCTCTGTGCTAAGTGTCCCTTCTCCGAAATGACGAAAATATGGTTACCTACCTCCCAGGGTGCTTGTGGGGTTTGTGTAAGACAGTATTGGGCACGTTGTGGGAGCAATGACTATTGCTGCTATTATTGTTATTGTGTGGACTAAGTGAAGCGGCCTGGTCCAGTTTACTCATTTATTCAAGAAGTATTTATTGAGGACATATTGTGTATCAGGTACTCTTCTAGGCTGTAGGGCATTTACAGTGTTGGTCCCCACTATTGAGCTTTATTTTTTAATGCAAGAGGATAAAAAGGAGTAAAGGGATAAGATCATTTCAGTTGGTGATAAGTGTCATGGAGGAATTAAAACAGACTGATTATATAAGTCACTAGAACGTACAGGATGAGAGGTAAGACAGGATGTTAGGGAAGGCCTCTCTGAGGAAGTGTCATTGAGCTGGTATCTGAGTGGTTGGAAAGGAGCTCTGAGGTGATGGAGGCAAGACATTCCAGCAGAGAGAAATGCCAGTGCAAATGCCTTGGGGCTGGAAATGAGTTGGAGGAACATAAGAAAGGCCTTTGTGGCTAGAGCATCGTGAGTAGTGTAAGAGATGAACAGAGTATGGTCCAGATTGTAGAGGTGTAGGTGCTTGGATTTTCTTCTAAATGCAGTAGGAAACCATCTTATAGGGGAAACAGTGTAGAAAGGGAAAGCATGTGACTGCCATGTAGTGAATAGATTTAAGAGCGGTAAGAGAAGAAGGAAGAAGGTCAGCAGGCCACTGTCAAGTGAGAGATGGTGACTTGGAGTACAGAGGCAGCAGTAGATACTGAAAGTCACTTTGAGATAGCGTTCAGGTGGCTGAGGTATCAGATGTGGGAGTTATAGAAGACTTGGATTTAGAGGACCCTGACGTTTTTGTCCCTAGGGGCTGGGTGGATGGTGGCACTGTTTACCAAAATGAGGAATGCTGGAAGGGGAACATGTTTCAGAGGGAAATTCAAGATAATTCCATTTTGAAATGTTGAGATGTCCATAAGGTCTTCAGGAAGGATGTGGAGGAAGCAGGAAGGGCTGGAGATGAGGCTTGGGAGTGCTGTGTACAGTGCTGGGGAATGTATTGCAAAACCTGTCAATTTTGATTGTCTAGGTCTCTGCTGTCTGCTGTGGTTGTCACCAGTAGTGTGGCTATTGAATGCTTGAAATGTGAGTCCAAATTGTGATATGCTGTAAGTGTAAAATGTCCAATGGATTTCAAAGACGTAGTATGAAAAAATGGAAAATATTAATTTTTAAAATACTGATTATGTGTTGAACTGACAATAGTTTGGATGTATTGAGTAAGTAAAATAAGATATATTACTAAAGTTCATTATACCAATTTCTTTTTACTTAACGTGGCTCCTAGAAATTCAAAATCCTGTATGTGACTAACATTGTATTTCTGTTGGACAGCAGTAGCCTAGAGCAGAGTTTCTCAGTCTCAGCACCACTGATATTTTGAACTGGATAGTTCCTTGTTGCGGAGAGCCAACCAGGGTGTTGTGGGCTGTTTACAGCATAACTGACCTCTCCGTACTAGATGCCAGTAGCACAACCACCTCCTTGGGTTTTGACAATCAAAATGTCTTCAGGCAATGCCAAATGTTCCCTGAGGGCCCCGAAATCAGCCTGATTGAGAACCACTTGTGTAGAAGCAGTTAGAAGAGTCTCACCCGTGCTGTGATGGGGTGAACTCAGGCTCCGGGGACCAGGAGTGGAATTCTGGAGGGGGAAACCTGAAAGCCAAGACCTGAGTCTGCTTCAGGCTTAGCTCTGGTTATGAAAAAGAAGGGCCCAACTTCCTCAAAAAACTAAAAATAGAAATACCATTTGACCCAGGAATTCCACTCCTAGGAATTTACCCTAAAAATGCAGCAGCCCAGTTTGAAAAAGACATATGCACCCCTATGTTTATCACAGCACTATTTACAATAGCCCAGAAATGGAAGCAGCCTAAGTGTCCATCAGTAGATGAATGGATAAAGAAGAGGTGGTACATACACACAATGGAATATTATTCAGTCATAAGAAGACAACAAATCCTACCATTTGCAACAACATGGATGGAGCTAGAGGGTATTATGCTCAGTGAAATAAGCCAGGTGGAAAAAGACAAGTATCAAATGATTTCACTCATCTGTGGAGTATAAGAACAAAGAAAAAACTAAAGGAACAAAACAGCAGCAGAATCACAGAACCCAAGAATGGACTAACAGTTACCCAAGGGAAAGGGACTGGGGAGGATGGGTGGGAAGGGAGGGATAAGGGGGGAAAAAAAGGGGCACAGTGCTAGTAGCAGACATAATGTAAGGGGGGTGCACAGGGAGGGTTGTACAACACAGAGAAGACAAGTAATGATTCTATAGCATCTTACTATGCTGATGGACAGTGACTGTAATGGGGTATGTGGGGGGAACTTGGTGATGGGGGGAGTCTAGTAAACATAATGTTCCTCATATAATGGTCGATTAATGATACCAAAAGAAAAAAAAAAAAGAAGGGCCTGATTTCTCGTGAAATCTGGAGGTCCTCTGTGTTGTTTAAAATGAGAGGGTTTATGTGAATCATTCTTTTATGATACTGGAGCTGGCAGAGCCTAAAACTCAGTGTCTTCAGACCCTTCTTGGTTCAGAGAAGAAAAGCAGGTGAGGCAGGACTGGAACTCAGGACTCTGAAATCCCAGCTCAGCTCAGTTCCTGTCCATACCATCTGTGTAGACGTGGCTGTGTCTTCCAGAGAGTCAACCCCTCCAGGGTGCCTTGTGGTGCCTCTCCTCCAAGTCTGTCTCATGGTGGGGTCTGGTGTGACCAAGGCCGCCCACCATGTCCCTAGGGCTTTTGGCCTTATCTGTGGAGTTACGGCACTAACTATTGCTTTGCCATCTCTCTCTTTAGTCTGCAACCATCCCTCTGTTCATGAAGAACAAAGATGTTGCTGCAGAAGCGGTGAGTATCTGGTGCCTGTGCAGCCTGCCCTGCTTCCCCACAGTGAACTCCCAGGGAAAGCAAACCAGACCTTTCTCCCCACTGCAGGTCACAGGTAGTGGCAAAACCCTCGCTTTTGTCATTCCCATCCTGGAAATGCTTCTAAGAAGGGAAGAGAAGTTAAAAAAGAGTCAGGTGAGGACAGCTAAGTGATTTATTTTCACTTAGTCTCTGGAGAACTCACTGTTGAGTAAGAAGCAGGTCAAAGGCTTGAAAAATATATAGTCTAATTTTATTATCTGCAGATTGTGTATTAGTGGATTTGCCTACTTGCTAAAATTTATTTGTAGTTCCCATATGCTTTTCTACTCATCCATGGACTTGTACAGAGCAGCAAAAAATGTGAGTCACCTGAGGTGCACATTCTGGCTGAGTTTGAATAAGGCGGCACTGCCTTCTTGTTTCAGCTCTCTGACTGGAAACAGGTGTCCTTTTCACAGTCTGCTAACAGCTATGATGCTTGCATTTTTGTTGGTGATTTCACTGTTTAAAATGGCCCCTAAGTATAGAACTGAGGTGCCGTCTATCATTCCTAAGCACAAGCAGGCTTGTGATGTGTCTTAGAGAAAATACATGTTACATAAGCTTTGTTCAGGCATGAGTTTTAGTGCTGCTGGCTGTGAGGTCAATTTTAATGAATCAACAGTGTATGTTAAATAAGGTGTCTTTAAACAGAATCACACATAAACCAGCTTATGTATTGATTGGTTGACAAAAATGACCAGAGGCTCGCCGGAACCTAACCCTGTACTTCCTGTAGGAACAGTGGTTCAATATTCACTAAATAGGTGTTTGTGGCCACTTTGTAGAACAGAACTGCTGTGAATAATGGGAATTGACTGTAATTCAAAGTAATTGATATGCACTATGGCTGGTGTTGCTGAAAAAACCCAGAAAATGCTGTTTCTCTGTGAACTTTCCTCTGTGCGATGGAGGGTGTGGGCATGTGTGTCCAGTTCTGCTAGCCCTGAGCCTGGCTAATTGTGTCCTTTCCCCGAGTGGGCAGGTTGGAGCCATAATCATCACACCCACGCGAGAGCTGGCTATTCAAATAGATGAGGTCCTGTCACATTTCACGAAGCCCTTCCCACAGTTCAGGTAAATTGGATACTGTGTCCCTGTTAGCTGGGGGCTGTTGACTGTGCCTGACCTGCTTGAAGACCTGTTTGTTGTTTTAGCCAGATTCTCTGGATAGGAGGCAGGAATCCTGGAGAAGATGTTACAAGGTTTAAGGAGCAAGGGTAAGTTTGCTTCCTTCTGCTCATTATTGGCTTGCTTTTAGCTCCGAACCGAAGAGGAAGTGATGCATGATGCAGGCCTAACTGGGAGCCCCCTTTCAGCACCCCATCCCCCCCCATAAAAGGTTTCTTCTTTAGGCCACCTCCCATTTTACTCTCGGTCTCCTTAACATAAGGCCTTGATGGGCAGTTCCCCTCCAGAAGTCTTACCCTGCAGAGGAGATGGAAGTTGGGGTGTAGTCCCATTCTCCCCAGGCTGACTATGTGGGCCTCTCTCTCTGGGCATTCTCACAGTGGTCTCATCCCTCCTGTGGCGGTCCCTGACTCCACCTGAGCCCCAGACCCTGGTATTTGCCTTGTGTCTCCCAGGTATCCCACAGCTGTTGCTAAAATGGGGGCTTAGAATTTTTACCTCCAAATGTGCACCTCATCTGGAGTTTCCTATTCCTTCTCCATCTCTGTGCTTCTCATGAAGTGTGAGAGTCAGCCTTGATGATTCCCTCCACCCTCACCCCAGGTAACCACATTTTCCCTCTAGAGTGCATCTCTGTCTACTTTTCTCCATTGCCAGCTCCCCACTCACCTAAACCACTGCCATTTCTCTCCTGGACTCCTGCAGGAGCTCTCTTCTCCTGTATGTTTCTCCTCTTGCCTCTTGTGATCCTTCTCATGTCAACCTAGGGAGGCCTTTTCAGAATGCCAGTCTGATCATGACTCTTCAGTGAGTCATGTGACTCCCGCTGGCCCTTAGGATGGATTCTAATGTTTGTACAGGGCCTGTGAGGCCACCATTCTCACTGGGATGTTGGGATGGTGTCTGTGTTGCAGTATTTTATCTGTAGAGCCTAGCAGGGTGCTGAGCACACAGCAGGTGTTTAATAAATATTTGGAAAGAATGTTTGAATACATGGTGGCTATCAGCTCTTTGGATTTTATTCAGTCCACCATGAGTAAAGGTAGTAATGAGCAGTGAAAGATTTTGTGCCCAATTTGTTGGTGAATCTTAATAAAGAGAACTGTGACTGCGCACTCACTCTGGTCTAGCTTGCACGTGAAATACTTTCCAGCAGGGGTCAGAGGGTGATACAGATGTGTGAAGGGGTTTGGTTGGGGATTGGGAGGAATTAGTATATGCCCGAATATCAGTTGATAGCTGCCTTGCAGGACTCTCAGCTCAGTATTGCCAGATTTTGAATTTTTAAAAAATAGTAAGGAATTCCAGATTTTTGTGTATTATCTCCAGATTTTAACTGTTAGCATATAATAAACACATTTTTTAAAAAGTCTTATAGGTTAGCCGATGTATGGGGGCCACATTTGACCTTTAGTCAGCTAGTTTGTGATCTATACATAAAATTTCTCTAATTCTGTTACCACTCTCATTTTTAGATGAGTGACCTGGAGCCTTTATAAAGTGGTTGAGTAACTTATTCCAGGTCAGGGGTTGGCAAATCTTTTCTGTAAAGGAACAGGTGGTAAATGTTTTAGTTCTGTGGACCACACAGTCTCTGTCACAGCTATTCAGCTCTGCCTTTATAGTGTGAAAGCCATCAGGGACAATACAGAATGAACAGGTGTGGTTGTGTGCCTAGGAAACATCACAAAAATGGGGAGGCCAGAACAGGCCTGCGCTTGCTGAGCCTGCCCTGGGTCAGTCTGTAGACCAGCCGGCCCACCTCGTAGCTGCAGCTGCCTGGCAGCTCTGTCTTCCCACTAGTGGTCTTGCTCTTCGCTGGGGTTTGCAGGACTTTGTGGGGGCTACAAAACTTGGCATTTGGAGTCACAAATATTCCCAAATCCAGAGAGTGTGGTGAATTTTAACTTTGTTTTCACAGTGGAAACATCATTGTGGCCACTCCAGGCCGCTTGGAAGACATGTTCCGAAGGAAGGCTGAGGGCTTGGATCTGACCAGCTGTGTGAGATCCCTTGATGTCCTGGTGCTGGATGAAGCAGACAGACTGCTGGATATGGGGTTTGAGGCAAGGTACTTTTCACTTTCCAGCTGTCTTTATTAGCCACATTTGAATTTCAAGCCCTTATGTTGTTTGGTCCTTCAAATTCTACCACATAGTTTAAATTCCAGTTGTTCTTTCTTCTTTAGATGCATTTTCCTTCATGGTTTCTTTTAAAGTTTTATTTTTCCTACCAAATAAACAGCTTTATTGGGATATAATTCATATATTATATAATTCACCCATTTTAAATATACAGTTGACTGGGTTTTAGTCTCAAAAACTTCTGTCATAATTTCATTCTCTTAATGGCTCCACATTATGAAAGTATAATTATATGCTTGTATTGGAGAACCTTGGAAATGAGAATATAGAGAAGAAATAAAAACTGCCCATAATCTCATCTCCCAGGATTAGCTCCTGTAAATACTGTCATGGTTCCTCTTCCAGTCATTTTAAATACTTGTTTATTATCATAAAATGCTGTTTGTCAATTATGCTGATAATGAGGAGTTAAATCTGAGCCTTCTTTTTTAGCATAAACACCATCCTGGAATTTTTGCCGAAGCAGAGGAGAACAGGCCTTTTCTCTGCCACTCAGACGCAGGAAGTGGAGAACCTGGTGCGAGCAGGCCTGCGGAACCCGGTCCGCATCTCAGTGAAGGAGAAGGGCACAGCGGCCAGCACTCAGAAGACCCCCTCCCGCCTGGAGAACTACTACATGGTGAGCACCGCGTGTTCTTACTAATTCCTGCCTCTCCGCAGGCCTGGTGATGGGGCCCTAAGGTGCAGCATGGGGACTGTAGGTAACAACATGGTGTCGTGTATTTGAAATTTGCTGTGAGAGTAGATCTTAAGTGTTCTCACCAGAAATAAAAAAGGTAACTGAGGTTATGGGTGTATTAATTAACTTGACTGTGCTGATCATCTCACAGTTCATACGTAGAACACGTCATCACATTGTACACCTTAAATATGTATATATTTTAATACATCAATGTACTTAAATATATAAATATATATAGTTTTTATTTGCTAACTGTACCTCAATAAAGCTGGAAAAAAGTAAAACGTATTCAAAGCTCAAGCAACTTGCTGAAAAAAATTTTTTTGACTTGAACTTTCTTTTTTCCTTTTAAATGATCAACTATAGTAATTTGTGTAGCAATTTATTAGATTTCTGTGTTTCTACATACTTAAAAGGATTCCTTAATTTTTCTTAACTTCACTGTCCGCCTGTTTTATCAATGTAACACAATGTTCCCACTGATATATGTTATATTTTAGCAAAAAAAATAAGCAAAAATAATGACAGAGTGTGCTAGGGAGAGCTTGCCAATTTCTAGGAAAGTAAATCTGTGATACTCCAGCATGTTTTAAAATGCATCTGAGGACAGAGGTAGAACAAATAGTATAAGAAGTCATACTTGTCCTTCAACAGTAAGTAAGTTAACATGGGCATAAGTGTATTCTAAGCATAGCCTCTGTGGACAGTGTATATGGACTTTGTAACCCCCAGCGATCAGATGTGTTTATTACACCTGCATGGGGTGTGCTAGGTGCAGGCACTGAGTTCCTGGGCCCATCAGAAAAGGCTGCAATAGAGAAAGGGACAGCCAGACTGGCAGGTAACACACAAAATCAAATGATAGGCTCACCCTGAAGCCCTTGTTAGGTGACACTGCTCTGCCATTTTGTGACCTGTATGTTCAACTGTTTTGGATCAACACCTGGACTTGCTGACCTCACAGCAGTATCTCTAGCTGCCATCACCTGTAGTTCCTCACAAGGCCGTGGGGGCATTTAGAAGTGTCAGTCAGTAATGGGGCTACCTTGCTGCTTTTCCCTCCCATCACTGGGATGGGCCAAGAGGCAACCAGAGAGCATAGCCAGCCAGGGAGGCCACACCAATTGGAAACTGGGAGAACCTAGAGGCCAGTGTCACTGCTTGACAAGGCACATTAAAGTTGTCAGCCAGGCGACTCGGCTTTTCTTATGGCCGACAGGGGCTCCTCAGCTTGTGAACACAGCCATATGTTCACAAAGAAGTGTGCCGGTCTGTATTGCTATGGACTATAAGCACCATGGGGCTGCTGTCAATTTGTAGAGGGATCAAAGGTAGAATGACAGAAAACCACCTCGGGTACATGTCTGGAGGATATTGAAATCAGGCCGTTAGGGGTAGGGGAGAGTCATGCTCACAGGCATTTCAGAGGCTGGGCTGGTAAAGTCAGGAGGCCACTGTCCCCAGGTGCAGGTAGGGACTCAGTAGGTGGTGTAGTGGGGAAGAGCAGGTGCCCAGGCCCTGACTTGGCTTTGTACCTTAGTAGTTGAATGAGATGAACTTGGAGTTCATAACCTTTAAAACGGGGCCCACTGGGGCCATCGTAGCACCCACTTCACAGGGTTGTTGTGAAGATTAGTTTATTACAGATGAGGCTTTTAGGCCAGTGCTTATTTAACACATAGAGAGTGCTAATGTTAACTTTGGACACCCACTGTGGCTACTATTGCATTCTGCTATTTTGCATTTGTTTGAGTGATTGCATTTAGAGATTTCAGTGTGAGAGGGTATTCCAAACTAAGAATTTAGTTTTAGTATAAATAGGGGGAATACACCAAATTCAAAAATACATAAAAAAGATAATCTACCATGATCAAGTAGGATTTATTCCAGGGAACCAAAGATGGTACAATATTCAAAAATCCATCAACATCATCCACCACATCAACAAAAAGAAAGACAAAAACCACATGATCATCTCCATAGATGCTGAAAAAGCATTCAACAAAATTCAACATCCATTCATGATAAAAACTCTCAACGAAATGGGTATAGAGGGCAAGTACCTCAACATAATAAAGGCCATATATGACAAACCCACAGCCAACATGATACTTAACAGCGAGAAGCTGAAAGCTTTTCCTTTAAGATCAGGAACAAGATAAGGATGCCCACTCTCCCTACTTTTATTCAGCATAGTTCTGGAGGTTGTACTCACAGCAATCAGACAGCACAAAGAAATAAAAGGCATCCAGATTGGCAAGGTAGAAGTTAAACTGTCCCTGCAGATGACATGACATTGTACATAAAAAACCCTAAAAAATCCATTCCAAAACTACTAGATCTAATATCTGAATTCAGCAACGTGACAGGATGCAAAATTAATATGCAGAATCTGTTGCATTCCTATATACTAACAATGAACTAACAGAAGGAGAAATCAGGGAAACAACTACATTCACAGTGGCATCAAAAAGAATAAAATACCTAGGAATAAACCTAACCAAGGAAGTGAAAGGCCTATACTCTGAAAACTACAAGACACTCATCAGAGAAATTAAGGAAGATACCAATAAATGGAAACACATCCCGTACTCATGGGTAGGAAGAATAAGTATTGTCAAAATGGCCATCCTGCCTAAAGCAATCTATAGATTCAATGCAATTCCTATCAAAATACCAACAGCATTCTTCAACAAACTAGAGCAAATAGTTCTAAAATTCATATGGAACCACAAAAGACCCTGAATAGCCAAAGCAATCCTGAGAAGGAATAATAAAGCAGGGAGGATTATGCTCCCTGACTTCAAGCTCACCTACAAAGCCACAGTAGTCAAGAAATTTGGTACTGGCACAAGAACAGACCTATAGACCAATGGAACAGACTAGAGAGCCCAGATAAAAACCCAAGCATAAATGGTCAATTAATATACGATAGAGGAGCCATGGATATACAATGGGGAAATCACAGCCTCTTCAATAACTGGTATTGGCAAAACTGGACAGCTACATGCAAGAGAATGAAACTGGATTATTGTCTAACCCCATACACAAAAGTAAACTCAAAATGCATCAAAGACCTGAATGTAAGTCATGAAACCTTAAACTCTTAGAAGAAAACATGGGCAAAAATCTCTTGAATATAAACATGAGCGATTTTTGCCTGAACACATCTCCTCAGGCAAGGGAAACAAAATAAATGAACAAATGGGACTACATCATGCTAAAAAGCTTCTGTTACAGCAAAGGACACTATCAGTAGAACAAAAAGGCATCCTACAGTATGGGAGAATATATTTGTAAATGACATAGCCAATAAGGGGTTAACATCCAAATTACAGAAATAACTTACATGCCTCAACACCCAAAAAGCCAATAACCCTATTAAAAAATGGGCAGAGGATATGAACGGACAATTCTCCAAAGAAGAAATTCAGATGGCCAAGAGGCACATGAAAAGATGCTTCACATTGCTAATTATCAGGGAAATGCAAATTAAAACCACAGTGAGATATCACTTCACATCAGTTAGGATGGCCAACATAGAAAAGACTAGGAACAACAAATGCTGGCAAGGATACGGAGAAAGGAGAACCCTCCTACACTGCTGGTGGAAATGTAAACCTGTTCAACCATTGTGGAAAGCAATATGGATGTTCCTTAAAAAACTAAAAATAGAAATACCATTTGACCTGGGAATTCCACTTCTAGGAATTTACCCTAAGAATACAACTTCTCAGATTGAAAAAGACATATGCACCCCTATGTTTATCACAGCACTATTTACAATAGCCAAGATATGGAAGCAACCTAAGTGTCCATCAGTAGATGAATGGATAAAGAAGAGGTGGTACATACACACAATGGAATATTATTCAGCCATAAGAAAGAAACAAATCCTACCATTTGTAACAACATGGATGGAGCTGGAGCACATTATGCTCAGTGAAATAAGTCAGGCAGAGAAAGACAAATACCAAATGATTTCCTTCATTTGTGGAATATAACAACAAAGCAAAACTGAAGGAACAAAATAGCAGCAGACTCAGAGACTGCAGGAAGGGACTAGTGGTTACCGAAGGGGAGGGGTGGGAAAGGGCAGCTGAGAAGGGAGGGAGATGGGAATTGTGGGGCATCATGATTAGTGCACATGGTGTGTGTGGGGTCACGGGGGAGACGGTGTAGCTCAGAGAAGACAAATAGAGACTCTGTTGCATCTTACTACACTGATGGACAGTGACTGCAATGGGGTGTGGGGGAGAACTCGCTAATAAGGATGAATGTAATAATTACATTGTTTTTCTTGTGAAACCTTCATAAGAGTGTATATCAGTGATACCTTAATAAAAAAAAAATAGGGGGAATACGTTCAGGTGAATTTCCTCCTCCAAATATGTCTGTGGCTTTGTTTTTTAGCAATACCGAAAGAGTTTCTTTTCTAGTTTACGGGCTGGAATGGAGCACTTGACTGCATTATTAAGAGAGACTGGAATGTGGTGAGGACTTGATAATGCGGGGAGTCTAGTAACCGTAATGTTGCTCATGTAATTGTACATTAATGATACCAAAATAAACAATAAAAAAAAAAGACTGGAGTTGTGTCTACGGAGGGCTTTCAAATAATTATGTACATTCCTTTCTGGAAACCTGTGTTCACCTTAGAGCAATACATCAGAAACTTCTGGGAGCTCTTAAATAATATGGATTCCTGCGTCCAATCCTAGACCTGATAAATAATATCTGTGTGCTTTGCCCAAGAATTTGCATTTAAAAAATATACCCTGCATTACTATTAGCAAACATAATGTGGTGGGGGGGGCACAGGGAGGGCTGTACAACACAGAGAAGACAAGTAGTGACTCTATAGCATCTTACTGCACTGATGGACAGTGATTGTAATGGGGTATGTGGTGGGGACTTGATGATGGGGGGAGTTTAGTAACCATAATGTTGCTCATGTAATTGTAGATTAATGATACCAAAAGAAAAAAAAATTATATATATATATATATATACACACACACACACACCCTGGAGATGGTGTTAGAGCTGGTATTTGGGGATTATAGCATTAAATGACCGTGCCCCAATTATGATTTTCTTGACTCACATGTCAGAAACTCATATTGTCGTTTATTCTGAGCTAGGTAGACTGATTAACGTTTTGATGACAGTGTGTCCTATTCATGGAGGAAATTAGATTTCCTTAAAATTTAGGAAGGAGCTATGGGAATTATTACTGTAAGTTTTTTAAAATTTAATTAGTTTTCCTTTTTTTGTAGGTCTGTAAAGCAGATGAGAAATTTAATCAGCTGGTCCATTTTCTTCGCAATCATAAGCAGGAAAAACACCTGGTCTTCTTCAGGTAATCCTTCTGGACTCTGTGGTAGAGGAGCTGGGGGTCAGCCACACCCAGAATGTGCAGATGTGCGTGGACCTCAGCCGTGGAATCCTCTGGTTAGGAATGCAAAAAACTGAAAACCCAACCTCTGTGGCCAAAGCAGGAGGGGTTTATTTTTCTCCTGTAAGAAGAAGTCCAGAGCAGTGACCGTAATGGGGTATGTGGGGGGTACTTGGTGATGGGGGGAGTCTGGTAAACATAATGTTCCTCATGTAATTGTAGATTAATGTTACCAAAAAAGAAAAGAAAAGAAGAAGTCCAGAGGTAGGTAGTTCCTGACATTGGTTTATGTAAAGCAATGTCATGATCAGAGTTTCTGCAGCTGTGTTGGCCTTTTCCTTTCTGTATGTCACCTTATAGTTTAAAGATAACCATAGTAGCACCTCCTGGCCAGGCTGCATTGGAAGCCAATAAAAGAATAGAGGCAGCGGGGGAGGGGCAACCATGGTGGTGTCATCCAAATCCATCCCTTGTGGTCAGAAGAGCAGAAAGCTTTCTCAGAGACCCCTCCTCCCAAGATGACTTGGGCTTTCATTCTGTGGGCCAAAGGTGGTCACCTGGCAGCCCCTCCTGAGTACAGGGTGCCAGCCTCTGTAGTAGAGGCAGGTGGAGGAGGAAGTGGCTGGGCATCATACTTCACCAGCCACCCGGGTGTTTGCCACAGTGGGGTTCTGTCCTATTGACAGAATGCAAAATGGGAAAAGATATGGTGTTCTTTGGGCTGCTTATCCTCCTCCATATATTCCTGTAGCTTTGTTTTTTGGCAATACCAAAAGAGTTTATTTTGCATCTGTCATTCCACCAATAAAATGCATTAGCTTTTATTGAGCTACGGACCCACAGTCAGAAATAAAGCCTGGTATACATACACACAAAAAGTGAAACAGATTTCACAAAATTATGCCCTTGACTAGGTGCAATGGATTCTGGTGTTTTCTGTTCTGTTATACGTTAATTTTTTTAAACTGCTGGTCCAAACTCACTAAATTGATTTCAGGACCAACCAGATTGCTTTCAGAATCTGTCGGTTGTAACCCTCAGTGTGTAAAACTGCTTTATTATGTACTGATGTGACCAGTGGTGGAAACAGCAGCAGTCACTTAGCACAGGTATCTCGGTGGACAAGACTTAGCCCCAGTTGGAACCCTGAAGCCTGATATAGTGGGAAGGATGTGGGAGAAGGAGCCAAACCTTAATTCTGGTTCTGCCACTCATTCATATTGCCTCCCAGTATGCTTCTGTTCCCTCATCTTGGAAAGGATGTGACATTGTTTTGGAATTGCTCATGACAGGAAGAAGGGGGTTGGGATGGACTTCATTGGAAGGGTGCTGCATAGGGAGCTCACAGACTCAGGGAAAGACAGGGGCCCAGCTTCTAGGCAGGACAGGTTCGGGGACCCAGGGAGCTCTGGGGCCATCTGTGTAGGGCACATTCTCATTGGGATGATCCTGCTCTGGTCCTCTTTGTGCTTGGGTGACTTGACTCTAAGCCCAGGCATCCAGAGAGAATCTGATTGCTCTCACTTGGGTTACCTGCTGAGCTCTTGGGACTCACAGTGACTGGGGAAGAAGCAGTTCCCCACTGGGAAAGCAGGAATGTTTTTGAACTCTTATAGACTATTTATTTTTAAAATGTCACTGTTTAGTCATGTAGTTTCTCAGGGGACCAGGGACATCTCTTGCTAGAACATCTTTAGACAGTGGGAATATGTCTTTGGGGTTTAATTCATATTTAAAGGATTTTGTCAAAAGATTGGCCTTCACAGACTGAGAGGGTTTCAGATTTGGAGTAGCCGTTCTCCCAAAGAGGACTGGGTCATCTCTACTGCACCTGGTGCTCATGCCTCCCTCCCCAGTTGTAGAAGGACCCAGATGGGCCAGGACTCTAAGCCCCTGTCCCTGTTGCAGCACCTGTGCCTGTGTGGAGTACTATGGACGGGCCCTGGAGGCCCTGGTGAGAAGTGTGACCATAATGTGCATTCATGGAAAGATGAAATATAAGCGCAATAAGATCTTCATGGAGTTCCGCAAACTGCAGAGGTGGGTTAGCATATCCGAGATCACTCTGCACTTTTGTGGGTCCCTCTGCCTCTAAACCTTCACATGGGTTGTTTTTCCTGCCTGGACCCCTCTTCCTCCTCTAACCCAGTGATCACATCCTCTCTGTGTAAATGCCCAGAGCACCCCCCTCCCTCTGTCCTGACTCCATTCTGCTGTGCTGTCCCCGTGCTTGGGGCTATGGGACCTAGTGTTGCCCTGTTTTCCAACCAGAAATCAGGACTGCAATGTAAAATCTGATTTTAAAATTTTATTTAAAATTTTAAAATGCTTTTCAGACCAAATGTTTGGGTTAGATTTGGAGTTTAAGGCCTCTGGTTTAAGATTGAAATGAACTTCCTTTGTTATCTGATGACTTCCCTGCTAGAGTTAAGCTGTATAAAAACAGGAACCTGTGTGTGGTGCACATTGCTGGATTCCCCAGTATCTGGCCCCTGGCCTGGCCAGTGGGGGTTTTGATACCTGTTTGTGAAAGGTGAATGGGGCAGATGGGAACAATCCAGTCCGGTCATCGTGGGGGACCACATGATAGGGAACTACCTCTGAATGACCATAAATTGCTTCTTCTTGTGCATATAAATAATTTGTGAGTTTTTCTTAATCATGAACATTCTGGTGATGTTAAACACTCTTTAAGCAAAGTGATAGAACTGACTGTACCCCACAGGCTGGGAGGGAAAATTTCACTTGTTTTTTTAAATGGCTGCAAAGGATTGGATCCACTAGTTCCCTCCCCACCCCAAATGGAATGTGCTAGTTAAAGAAATTCTTTCACTGTTTCCTCCCTACATTCTATTTTCATTGGGAATCTGTAAAGTTCTAGATATTCTTAGGAGGAAGGAAAAATCAAAATGTTATTACTAAATACTTGCTTCTGTGAACAATTCTGGAATCTGTGTATTACTATCATCAAGATTGGTAAACATCAGTGGTGATTGAAGATGGTGCCTTCTTACTCAGCAGTGTTTTCTCATTTTCTAGTGGGATCTTAGTGTGCACTGATGTGATGGCCCGAGGAATAGATATTCCTGAAGTAAACTGGGTTTTGCAGTACGACCCTCCCAGCAGTGCAAGGTACAGCATGTCAGAATGGCTAGGAATCTAGTGTGACTGTAAATTTAGAGGAAAAGAAATGATGGTGTTTGTCAAAACATTATTTAAATAGAACCATCAGTGGTATGTCAATAGTGATACCACATTTAGCAATTATTTTCAAATACTTTTAAAGGTTTTTTGCAGAAATGCACATGATAGAATGTTTAAAGGAAATATATAACACCATATATGAAAATTTCAATTATTCTCCCAGAGTAAGCATGTATTCCCAAGAAAGGGTTCTAAACATAGAAAAATGCTTGTAAATGTAAGCTCCTGAGCAGTAGTAATTATTACTTCTTGGTGGAGGGTTTATAGGTCACTTTTATTTTCTTTTTTATACTTTTGTTTCTCAGATTTTCTACTAGGCTCATATTCTACCTGTATCACCAGATAGGCATAAATTAAAAAGTTTTGTAGTTCACATTAAATGTCTTACAGAATCCTCTGTGGTTTGCAATGTATATTTAATCACCAGCTTGCCTATTTGTTACACTAGTAGGTGGTAGGGCTGAGACTCAGCTGTGGGGAGTGGCAGCCCGGCCTGTGCCCTGCCTGCATGGTGGCCGTGTTGTTCTGTGTTTACAGTGCCTTCGTGCATCGCTGTGGCCGCACAGCTCGCATTGGCCACGGAGGCAGCGCACTGGTGTTCCTCCTTCCCATGGAAGGGTCTTACATCAATTTCCTTGCAATTAACCAAAAAGTAAGCTGCCTTCCTTTTTTTTCCATGTTCATCTGGAATGCCCACTGACAGCAATTAAGTTTCTTTTCCATTAAGTAGTCCAGAACACAGATTGGCAGTTAAAAACTCACAGGGGCCCGGCTGGTGATGGAGGTGTGGACACCTACCTGGCTGTGAGGCTGTGGGGAGCCACAGCCCCACTGAGGGTGGCAGCTACTGCTCGGCCCATGTCTGTGCTTGGGGCTATAGGACCTAGTGTTACCCTATTTTCCAACCAGAAATCAGGATTGCAATGTAAAATCTTATTTTAATTTTATTTATAATTTTAAAATGCTTTTCAGACCAAATGTTTGGGTTGGATTTGGGGTTTAAAGCCTCTGGTTTAAGATTGAAATGAACTGTTTTGCCTTTGGGTTTATTTGCACTGGCTCTGATGGTAGGGCCTTGGGATGAGGTGATTCTAGTCAGAGGTGGTGAGACTGTGGTTTCTGTGCAGTGCCCCCTGCAGGAGATGAAACTCCAGAAAAACACAGTAGACCTCCTTCCAAAGCTCAAGTCCATGGCCCTGGCGGACAGAGCTATGTTTGAAAAGGGCATGAAAGCTTTTGTGTCATACGTCCAGGCTTATGCAAAACATGAATGCAACCTCATCTTCAGATTAAAGGGTAAGTTGGATTTCTTCACTTAAGTGTCTCCATCTAAAACATCTGACAGTTTGTTTTTTTAATCTTTATTTATTTATTTACTTATTTTAAATTATCAAATGTACATCACAGAAGTTCAACAGGCCCCCTCCCCCGTGGGACTCCCCTCCTCCTTGGTAACCACTATCATTTCTCTGTCTTTGAAGTCTTCATTTCTTCTGTTTTGCTTTGTTTTTTATTTTCCACAAATAAGTTAAATCATATGATTATTTGTTTTTCTCTGCCAGGCTTATTTCACTGAGCATAATACCCTCTAGATCCATCTATGTTGTTGAAAATGACAGGATTTCTTTTCTTTTTAATGGCTGAATATCTGACAGTTTTACAAGCATAGGCACACCTCGCTTGATTGTGCTTCACAGGTATAGCTTTTTTTTTCCCCACAAATTGAAGGTTTGTGGTTACCCTGCATTAGGTGACTCTGTTGGTCCCATTTTTCCTCCCTTTGTGGGCCTTTGTCACATTTCGGTAATTCTTGCAATATTTAAAACATTTTCATTATTGTTACATTTGTTATGATCTGTGATCAGTGATTACAACTCACTGAAAGCTCAGATGATGGTTAGCATTTTTTAGCAATAAAAATGTTTGGCAAATTTAGCAATAAATGGTTGGCAAATTTAGCAACAAAGGATTTTTTAGCTAAGGTATATGTATATAGTTTTTTAGACATAATGCTGTTACATACTTAGTAGATGACAGTATAGCATAAATATAACTTTTATATACACTGGAAACTAAAAAACTCATTTGACTTGTTTTCTTGTGGTAGTCACTGAACCTGTGGTGCCTCTGAGGTGTACCTGAATTGCAAGTATGAAATTGATTTGTCTTACAAAAATGTTAGACATGTCAGGGTTATTATCTTCTAAACATTTGAAAGGAAGTCTTCCTAGATTTGAATATACAAAATAAACTGGCTGAGTTTTCTTTTGAGTAAACATACAATGATTTTAATTCTAATTAAAATGAATCCATGACATCATTTGGTTAGAAAAGATTACATTTCTAGGAATCTTCTATGGGTTGATGCTCATACCTCTATTTTGGGTGTACTAACTCTGATGTTTTGGTTTAACTAGATCTTGATTTTGCTAGTCTTGCTCGAGGTTTTGCCCTGCTGAGGATGCCCAGGATGCCAGAACTGAGAGGAAAGCAGTTTCCTGATTTTGTGCCTGTGGATGTTAACACAGACACCATTCCATTTAAAGATAAGATTAGAGAAAAGCAGAGGCAGAAACTACTGGACCAACAAAGAAAAGAGAAAATAGATAATGAAGGGAGAAGAAAATTCATAAAAAATAAAGCATGGTCAAAGCAGAAAGCCAAAAAGGAAAAGAAGAAAAAAATGAATGAGAAAAGGAAAAGGAAAGAGGTAAAGTATACAGTTTAATTACTTATATACTCAGAATTCTGAACAAATTTTTTTGCAATGTAGGAATAGTATGGGGTTCTCAGATTTCTATATTGTTGGTGACTTGGTTGGGGAACCTGCTGATTTGAAAGCATGTGGTTCCTAATTAAAAATTGGTTTCACTTAGAATGCTGTTGCCGAGAAAGTCAGTCATATGTTGTTGGTTTCTTCTGCACTTAGGGTTCTGATATCGAAGATGAGGACATGGAGGAACTTCTCAATGACACAAGGCTCTTGAAAAAGTTTAAAAAAGGCAAAATCACTGAAGAAGAATTTGAGAAGGGGTTGTTGACAAGTGGCAAAAGGACAGTCAAAGTGGCAGATTTGGGGATCTCAGATTTGGAAGCTGACTGCTGATTCCAGTGCCTCGGGGGGTGCAGGGAGCACAGGGAATTGGGGCGCGGGTAGAGGGGAACTGATACTCACACTCTAGGAACCATCCGGGACCCACATCCCTGCCAGCTGCCGTTTCAACTTGGAGAGAGGTGGTGGGTTAATGCTCATGAATATTCTAGAACTGTGCCAGCCTTGGAGTATAAAATTACTTGAGTATTAATAATAGATGTCAGT